>NW_006921677.1:5648534-5653880 GCF_000298275.1 Orycteropus afer afer
TCCTCGGAAGGAAGGTTGGGCAATCCTACTTCCGTAGTGATACTGCCTCGGAAACCCAAGGAGGGGTCGCTATGAGTCAGGGCTGACTTGACGGCACATAACAACAACAACAACAACAACAACATGAAATATGTCTTAATATATGGTAAACTGAGATCCCTACTTAAAAAAAAAAAAAAACTTCAGGAACATTCTTAGTCATTTGTAGATCTTTATTTTCCTACTGCCATGTAGTAAATTACTTAGTGTGGCTTTCCTACCCATAAGTCTTTGTAAACTCCAAAGTGGGATTTGCTATGAGCAACTGAGGAGCTCCTGATTGCTAAAGTTGTCCACCTGGACTATTTCTGTCAGGAGTGGCACACTCTCTCTCAGGTGCTTAGAGTTCTGATGCTATGATTGGGTAGTTTGGCCACTCAGCCAGGCTCAAAAGGAGGCCTCCTAGAGGGAGAACTCTCTCTGACTGCTGGTTGAGGAAGACATGCTGCCGAAAGAGACACATGCTCCTGAAAGAGATATGTGCTGCTGGGAAAGAGACACAAGAGACACACATTGCTGAGTAAGACACGGAGGGACATGCACTGCTGGAGGAGAGACTGTGAGAGACTTGGCTGAGAGATGGTGGGCTGGGAGAGAGACTGAGCATTTTTTTTCTGAACTTGAATTGTAGCCTGGTGCTTCCCTAATAAACCCCATAATCTGTGAGTTCTGTGTGGCTACTGCAGCGAATTATCGAATCCGGAGGTGGTGGGTGCTTTGGGAGGAACGGTTGGAGAAAGGGCTGGAGAGGGCAGCATGTTTGGCCTCACAGGAATAGGCCTCGGGCTATTGATGGTGATTCTGTCTTCCTCTTGTGGCATTAGAGGAGGTCAGAACATATGGCCTCCTTGTCCTTTTTGCACCTACATAAATGTTAAATAGTTGGTCCAGTTTCTCCAAGGAAGATATTGATGGGAAAAATATTGAATATGTAGGTTAATTTTGGAGAAATTAACATTTTAAAAATGTTAAGTATTTCCATCTTAAAACATGTCATATTTCTCTATTTGTTTAGGCATTATTTAAAATTCCTCTAAAATTCTATTTAAATAGAACGTAAACATTTTCTTTATAAAGGTTTAAGTATTTTTATAAGGACTAGAACTCTATGCCTCCCTTGCCAATCAATTCAGTCTGCTTGATACTTGAGTTTCATATGTATAGGATAGACATTTTTCTTGGTAATCATTATTAACTTAACCAATAATAAACTTTACAAATTATGTGCTTGCCTAGTACCAGTATCACATTTCTTTCTCATTGATTCATTTCTCTTCTTCCTGCTTAATCCCTCCATAGTTCTTCCAGAATGAATCCTTGGGATGATAAACATTTAGTGGAAAATGACTGAAAGTTTCCTCATCTCACCATTGAGACATGTATTTAACTCAAAAAAAAGACTCCAGAGTCAAAGTTTTTACCTTCATACTGTGCAACTATTTCTCTATCATCTTCTTTCTTCTAATAAGGCAGTTGAAACTCTGATGTCATATCTGGTTCTTGTTCATTTATAGGTAATATTTTTATTTCTAAAGCATAGATGCTTCTCTTTGATTTTGTTGTCATTATTGTTAGACACCATCGAGTCTGTTTGGATACATAGGGACCTTATGTACAATAGAACGAAACACTGTCTGGTCTTAGTCATCCTCACAGTCATTGCTATGCTTGAGATCATGGTTGCAGCCATTGTGTCAATCTGTCTCTTTGAGGGTCTTCCTCTTTTCATTGACCCTCTACTTTACCAAGCATGATGTCTTTCTCCATGGACTCATCCCTCCTGATGACATGTCCAAAGTGTCTGAGACAAAGTCTCACAATTCTCACTTGTCAGGAGAATTCTGACTGAACTCCTTCCAGGACAGATTTGTTTGTTCTTCTGGTAGTCCATGGTATATTTAATATTCTTCACCAACATCATAATTCAAAGACATAAATTCTTTTGTAGTCTTCCTTATTAATTGTCTGGCTTTCACATGTATATGAGGTGACTGAAAATACCATGACCTTAATCTTCAAAGTAACATCTTTGCTTTTTAACACTTTAAAGAGATCTTTAGCAGCAGATTTACCCAATGCAATACATCATTTGATTTCTTGACTGCTGCTTCCATGGATATTGATTGTGGATCCAAGTACAATGAAACCCTTGACAAACTGAATATTTTCTCCATCTATCATGATGTTGCTTATGAGTCTAGTTGACAGCATTTTAGATTTCATTATGTTGAGGTGTAATCCATACGGAAGGCTGTAATCTTTGATCTTCATCAGTACTTCAAGTCTTCATCACATTCAAGCAAAGCCGTGTCATTTGCATATTGATTTTAGTACTCTTAAATTATTCTACATTGTGTCTAAGTATATATATATATATCGTTTCTGTCATTTCTTCTACATAACATTCTATATGGCCTTTTAATATGAGATTTTATATTTTTCTCTTAACCCAAGAATTCTTGACCATTATTTCTTTAAAAAATGCTAGAGTTGGCTTATTCATTCATTTTATTATCTTTCTTTCTAAGAGCTTGAATTTCTTGGTTGTGCTGTAAACATTTTGTAGTCACTTTTCTTCCCTTAAGACTTCCATCTGCCTTTATTTCTAATATATGTCCGTGGTAACCTGGGTTTATAGTGCTCACGTTGAGTTTGAAGAATGTCTGTGCCATGCCTCATTCATTTTCATTATGTAAGATAACTTATTCTTTCTTTTTTTTTTTTTGTTTTTCTTATTTATACTTCTCTCATTACAGTGTAAAGCCTATAAGACCAGCAATTTGTCTATCTCCAGTTATATTAACTGTTTCCAAGAATAACATCTAACATATACTACACAACCACAAAGGAAGTATTTTATAAATAAATGTACAAATAGTTCTCTGTACCAATTAAAATAGGCTAGTTATGCTGCAGAAACAACCATAAATTCTTAGTAGCTTAAAACATGTTAATCACGGAGCACTTGAAGGCTTTGGTCCATTCCATTCTCACTCATGTACACAGGCTGATAGTCACTGCCATCAGGATTGTGACTGTGCAAGGAGAGTAACAGTGGACAGAGTGAGAGGGGACATGATGAGTACAGAAAAATACATAGGAGTCAGATAAGGTGACCTTCATAAGTCAAAATAGGAAGTGTGGGTTTTATTTTCACTGTGAGGAAACCTTTGCTGAGTTTATGCTAATGGTGGGGGAATGTTTTGGAGAAGGATAAGAACAATGACTGCACAACATGAAAAATGTCATCAATGTCCCTGAGCTGCAAATGTAGAAGTTGTTATGTTGGTGAATGATAATTATGTATGTTTTCACCACAATAAAAGAAAAAGAAAAAGAAATTTTGCTGTGAAGGGGAGCTTAGGAATTAAACAGAAATCCTGAATGTACTTTTCTGTTTTCTCCTTTAGTCTCCTTTAGACGGAATCAAGAATTTGTCTCAAGGGGAAAAAAGAGGGAGAGAATTCAATACAAAATGAAATTTTTCAAACTTCAATGGAAGTAATAAAACAGTTTTATTAGATAAAAATTTTTAGGTATAAATTAGTGCTTTATTGGGAATGAGTTTTTATCTGTTTTGCCAAAAGTTCAAAGACTATGTAACTGATCAGATTTGATCATTCATTCATTATTTTACAGTGCTACTAAAATGCTTTGGGTAATTTTCAGTTATGTATAGTGAGATTACTAGATTTGTATAATTTTAAAAAGATCACATGCTTATGAAACTATTAAATTATAATTTCAGGCTGTGAAAATGAATATTTAGGCTATGAGGAAAGCTTTCACTTTAATAAGTTCATAAGGTGTCAAACTTTGCAATTTATTACAGATTCTTTAGCTAATTTGCTATAATTAATTTAAATGAAAAATATTTCATTGCCTAACTATTCTGTTTATGTATTCCTTTTTTAATGATAAGACAAAGGGACTAATTAGTTAAAGAAGTTCTTTAATTGATTCCAAAGGGAATACCTAGAATATAATTTGCTGACTGGCTTTGTGTGGTTTCTGGTTCCAACCGCTCAATGACTTCCATAATTTTTTTAGGACAAAACAATATAATCAAATAGTAATGTGATTCCCAAGCACTAGAGATACTAATTGTAATGGATTGAATTATGTCCCCAAAAAATGTGTGCTATAAATCCTACCCTCTATGCCTGTGGTTATAATCTCATTTAGGAATGGGTAGTATTTGTTATATTAATGAAGCAGCATTAGTGTAGGGAGTAGCTGAGGCCATCTCTTTTGAGATGTAAAAAGAGATTAAACAAGCCAGAAGAGATGGAGATGGTGTAAGATGTGCCAAGACACATGGAGATTTCCAAGTAATCAGGTAGCAGAAGCTGAAAAGACAAGGACCTTCCTCCAGAGCTGACAAAGACAGAAAGCCTTCCCCTCAAGCCAGCACTCTGAATTTGACCTTCCAGATTCTTACTGTGAGAAAATACATTTTGTTTGCTAAAGCCATCCACTTGTGTTATAGCAACACTAGATATCTAAGACACTAGTCATAATAGATTGAATTGTGTCCTCCCAAAATATGTGCCAACTTTGCTGCCATAATTGATTCTCAATGGTTTAGAAGTTATGTATATAATGAGGCAGATATATAATGATATCCCATGATGTGATAAACTGATCAGATATAAAAGGATTAAGATTAAGGGTAGATTGCAGCACTTTTAGTCCCATCACAGCTCTGATTGATATAAGATCTTCCTTGGGGTGTGGCCTAAACACCTTTTATCTAACAAATGATAAAAAGAGAAAGAAGGGAGCAGAAAGGGGGACCTCCTACCACCAATAAAGAGGAGCTAGGAGTGGAGCACCTCCTTTAGACCCTGATCCCTGCACTGGGATCCTCCTAGGAACAAGAGATAGAGAGAGAGAAAGTCTTCTCCCCCTAAAGCCACTACTCTGAACTCAGACTTCTAACCTCCTAAACTGTAAAAGAATAAATTTCTGTTAGTTAAAGCTCTGGTGGCATAGTGCCTAAGGCATTTGACTTCTGGCGGTTCAAACCCACCAGCCATTCCACGAAAGGAAGACTGGGCAATCTACTTCCATAGAGATACCACCTTGGAAACCCAAGGAGGGGTTGTTATGAGTCAAATCGACTCGATGGCAGTGAGTTTGGTTTGTTTTTTGGCTAGTTAAAGCCATCCACCTGTGGTATTTCTGTTACAGTAGCACTAGAGAACTAAGACACCAACTAATGTTCGCTACCAATTGTGTGAGGAGCTCTGGTAGCATAGTGCCTAAGGCACTTGACTGCTCACCAGAAGGCTGGTGGTTCAAACC
>NW_006921677.1:5657111-5662491 GCF_000298275.1 Orycteropus afer afer
CCTTCCGAGGAGTGGCTGGTGGTTTGAACCACCAGCCTTCTGGTTAGCAGTCAAGTGCCTTAGCCACTATGCTACCAGAGCTCCCCAGAGCTGCTTAGATAGATACATAGATACAGAGAAACATATAAATATAAATTTTAATTTATAGGAATATTTATTGCTTTTTACTACCAAACCCTTGACCAAAACCAAAAGAAAATTGACTGCTATCTAGTTGATTCTGACTCATAGCGACCCCCATTTGTTTTCCAAGGTGGTAAATCTTTACAGAAGTAGATTGCCTCATCCTTCTTCCACAGAATGACTGGTGGGTTTGAACTGCCAACCTTCTGGTTAGCGGTCAAAAGCCTTAGGCACTGCACCACCAAAATGCCTTAATTCTTGACCAGTGGGGGAGAAAACAAGATCCTCTACTGTAGAGAGAGAATACAGCTTGCAGATTTCTTCACTCAGTACCAAGAATCATGCATACAAATAGTTAATGAGAAGTCAAAGTTCTGCCACCTAAAGAGACCCCAGGGAGACTTGGTTGACTTTGTCTGGTCAGAGGAAAGGCAATCATTCTGATGGGCTGCTTCTTTCCTTCTTTTATGATGGTAGGTGAGTCGCTTGGTGGCCTTTACTGACAATAGCCAGGCACTTACTGGTTGGGCTGCACATGTACCTAAACATCTCACCAGTCCTTTCCATCATATGCTAATAATCCAAACATAGCATTTTTGCCTAAATTTTAGGTACTGCACTACTTGTGGGAGTTCCACTTTGTTGTTGTCATTGTTAGGTGCCGTGGAGTCAGACCCGACTCATAGCGACCCCTCCTTGGGTTTCTGAGACGGTATCACTACGGAAGTAGATTGCCCAACCTTCCTTCCTAGGAGGGGCTGGTGGGCTTCAACCACCAGCCTTCTGGTTAGCAGTCACCAAAATGCTGGTGGTTCCGTCCCACCCAGAGACTCCTTGGAAAACAGTCCTGCTGATCTGCTTCTGAAAGGCCCTAGCATCGAAAATCCTATGGAGCAGGTTTACTCTGCCCACGTGGTTCATCGTCATTCAAGATCAACTCCAGAGCAAGTAACAACAACACACTACAGCTAAATTGCCTTTCTTTATTAATGATTTAGAACATTATGTTTCAACAATTTAGGACAGAATCTGAGCACAAAACTTTTGTTTGAAGGGGCAGGTCCCATAAGAGTTTGTTTAGGTGAGGTTTTATAGGTCTTCACCATTTATGATTTACTTATATAAACAAATTACCATATCAAAATCTTTATTTGCTCGATGGTAAAATCATAGGAGCCATCCAACCTTCCTGGCAGGATGTTTGGGAGACCCACAAAGATTATGCTTATGGGGTTCCTAGTGAAGTTCATATTATTTTACCAATAGAAATCTGCTTTAATAATGCTTCATTTTTTGGTTTTGAAACTTTAACATTATCATCACATTGGATATGTGTTACAATACAACCTCCGTGAAGGGTAATGACTCCTAAATTCCAGGATCCTGAAGAGAAGGTTAGTGAATTGTTCACAAAGCCAAGACTTCTCTGTAGCTCTGGAACTCATGATGGGCAAAACAAATGCAGGTGCATGACATAGTACTGACATTAGGAAGTAAGCATCAGGTGATGTCCTGTGTGTGGAATACAAACTGTGAGAGCCCAGTCATCCTTTAACCCTACCTGTCATATGTTAGGCCCTTTATTAATGGGCTCTGCCAAGATGGGGTCTTTAGTACTAAAGAGACATAGAAAATTTGGACTAGATCCAGAGGAGAACATGACAATTATTAATGACTTAGAAAAAGGACCCATAAAAGGAGGTCAGAGAAACTCACAACTTTTCAACGACAAGACTTAAGTATCTTCACAATTTAAATGTGGCTAATTAACCACTAGGAGACACAAAATCAGGAAGAGTAGTCTGGTTATTAAACATCAGAAGCAGTTTCCAAGGGACAATGCAGAATTTTATCTGGAGGTGATTAAGGGTGTGATGATTTTGTACCTGGATGATTTAGAATTTATGTTATCTCAAACCATGGATTTAAACTCCTGGACCTCTTGAAGTAATTTATAAAGGAATGGTCAGTCTTATCTGAAAGAAGATGTTTATTTCCAGTGTGTCAGACTTAAAACTAGAACAAAAACAATTCAGAATCTAATCTTCCATTCTGGTTGCCAAATGGTCATTCCCTTGGTAAAATTTGCTGAATAAAAATTCACCAGATACAAATAACAGTCATTTGAATACTCAATTTTCATTTCAATTCTTTCTTAGAGGGACCTACTTGATGTCTCACACATTCTTACTTTTTCCTTGAACACACCCCACACTTCCTTATATCTGTTCCTTGACTCATGCTTTGCTTTTCTCCTTCTCCCACCTACACTTTTCACCTGTTAAAATATCATGAATTCTTCAAGCCAATTCAATCAGCATTTTCCTTGGGTAAACTTCCTTAGTTCTCTCCTTACACTCTGTTGGGATTAATCTCTCCCACATGCACATATGAAAGTACAGCTTCTATAGCACCTTTTATATTTATTTTAAGTGTAATTTGAAATGGATGATCAATTATTTATTTACTTTCTCTTCTAGGGAGAAAGTTCCTTGAGAACAGAAGAAATTCTTCATTTTTCTACTTCCCATTCTGCCATATGTATAATAAATTCTCAGGAAATACACTCTGCAATGATTAACATTATAAGTCCTTGAACATTCCTTTTTTTGTGTGTGTGTGTGTGACTGGTATAAACTCTTTTAACCTAAGAAAAACACAAAAAACACTAAACCAGTTGCCATTGAGTGGATTCCAACTCATGGAAACTGTGTGCAGAGTCAAACTACCCTCCATAGGGTTCTCATGGCTGTTAACCTTTGAGAAGCAGGTCATAGGCCTTTCTTCTGAGATGCCTCTGGGTGGGTGTGAAACATCAACCTTTTGGATGGTAGCCCAATGCTTGACTGTTTGCACCACCCAAGGAGTCCTTATCCTAAGAAAAATAATCTTTTTTTTTTTTTTTTTCTCCTTGAAAATTCTGCATAGGACTTCTATCCTCAATTATATTTTCTAAACTAACCCCATTAAGGCATCATTTTACATATTTTAGATAGTGTACCAAAATCTGTATTAGTTTTCTATTGCTGTGTAACAAATTACTCCCAAAATTAGTGGTTTAAAATGATGTATATTTATTACCTCACAATTTCAGTAGGTTAGGGATCCAGGCATAGCAGTCGCTTCATGGTGTCTCACAAGGCTGCAATCAAAGGGGCAGCCCAGGGTCATTCATCTGAAGCATCAACCAGGGAATGATCTGTTTCTAAGCTCACTCACATGGTTGCTGGGAGAATTCAGTCCCTGAGGATCTCACCTACTTGCTGCATATAGGTTGGAGTGCACCCTCAGTTCCTTGCTGTGTGGGCTTCTCCAATATGGCAGCTTCCTTCATCAAAGCCAGTAAGAAAGAGAGAGAATTTCTAGAATCTGGAAGCTCATCATCCTTTTCTCATGTTTACTGATTCTTGAGCTATCTTCCATTATATAAGCTCTTTGACGCTAAAGAAAATGAATTATTCTTTCTCTGGTAATTCCTGATAGAGCAGCAGAGTGCTTCCCAAAACATGTTTGAAAAAAGATGTCCCCCAACAAAAGTCAAGTAAATTTAGGAAATGCAACAAATTGTAAACCCCTGAGAAGATTTGCAAAGAAAATAAATACATTAAAAGCTCAGTACTATATTAAATGTTGACAGTAAAGAAAATTGTTGTCTTATTTTTCCAATTTCCCAAACTTGTTTGTCAAGGAGCTCTCTTAATAACATGCAAAAGTAGAGCTCTTCAGAATGCACTTGTATAAATAAATATGCTATTATTAATTGGCACTTTGGTGGCATGGTGGATAATGCACTTGACTGCTAAACTGAAGGTCAGTGGTTCAAACCCACCAGCCGCTCTGGGGAAGGAAGACAAGGCAAGCTACTTCTATAAAGATTTATAGCCTCAGAAACCCAATGAGGGTTACTATGAGTCAGAACCGACTCTAAGGCAGTGACTTTTTTTGTTTGTGTGTTTTTGATTTTAACATCATTACTAATTACTATCATTCCTCAGAAGGAAGATTAGACAATCTACTTCCATAGTGATATCGCCTCGGAAACCCAAGGAGAGATTGCCGTGAGTCGTGTCTGACTCGATGGCAGTGAGTTTGGTTTCTTGGTTTTATTAATTACTATGGCAATAAGAAATCACTTCTCAGAATATACCCAATACACAGAGAAACTGAAAGCAGTTGAGAGGCCTCTAATTTTAGGTAAGGTGCCCAAGAGAATGACACAGAAAGCTAAGTGGTTCCAGGTAGAAGAAGGCACCATTGTGCATATACCATAAAGTTTGATGTGCAGTGGTTTAATTCAGCCCATCACACACGTGTTATCCACCACTATTAGCTGTTGCTGTTGAGTGAACTCTGGGTCCCCTCATGTGTGTCAGAGCAGAACCGTGCTCCATCGTTTTCAGTGGCTGATGTTTCAGAAATAGATGGCCATATCTTTTCCTCCAAAAAGCATCTAAACCACAAAAACCAAACTCACTGCCTTAGTCAAATCTGACTCATAGCGACCCCTCCTTGAGTTTCCAAGGCAGTATCTCTATGAAAGTAGATTGCCCAGTCTTCCTTCCATGGAGTGGCTGGTGGGTTTGAATTTGCCTTCTGGTTGGCAGTCAAATGTGTTGGGCACTAAGCCACCAGAGCTCCACCAACCTTGCAATTAACAGTGAGTATATTAACCATTTGTACTACCCAGGGACTCCACATGATTACATAAATGAAAGCCAAACCCACTGCTGTCAAGACAATTCTGACTCATAGTGACCCTATAGAATAGAGTAAAATTGCCCCCTACGGTTTCCAAGGATGGAATATTTATAGAAGTAGATGACCACATCTTTCTCCTGAAGAGTGACTGGTGGGGTCACTCTTTTAACTCTGCTGAACTATTAGTGAGCAGCCAAGTGCCTTAGCAGTGTACCACCAGGGCTCCTACATGTATGTATAAAAAAAAAAACAAAACAAAACTCACTGCCATTGAGTCAATTCTGACTCACAGTGACCCCTATTTGGTTCCTAAGGCTGCAAATATTTAAGGAAGCAGACTGCCTCATCTTTCTTCCATGGAGTGGCTGGTGGAATTGAACCACCAACCTTTTGGTTAGTGACCAAATACCCACTACACCATCAGAGCACCTTTGAGCAGGTAAGAAGACAAATCCAGCCAAGAAGACAAATTCTGGGATTTTGTGTGTGTGTGTGTGTGTGTGTGTGTAGGGAGCTCTGGTGGTGTAGTGCCTAATGCATTTGACTGCTAACCAGAAGG
>NW_006921677.1:5662591-5664142 GCF_000298275.1 Orycteropus afer afer
ACCAGAAGGCTGGTGGTTCAAACCACCAGCCACTCCTTGGAAGAAAGGTTGGGCAATCCTACTTCCGTAGTGATACTGCCTCGGAAACCCAAGGAGGGGTCACTATGAGTCGGGCCGACTCGATGGCAAACAACAACAACAACAACACCAATTTTGTGATCCAATAGAATTTAGGAACTAACAAACAATGTCATTAATATCACAGGCAAGCAAATTTATACTGAAAACAATTCAAAAACGGTTGCAGCAGTATATTGACAGGGAAATGCCAGAAATTCAAGTCAGATTAAGAGGAAGATGTGGAAGGAGGGATATCATTGCTGATATCAGATGGATCTTGGCCGAAAGCAGAGTACCAGAAAGATGCTTGCCTGAGTTTTATTGAGTATGCAAAGGCATTTCACTGTGTGGATCATAACACATTATGGATAACATTACAAAGAATGAGAATTCCAGAACACTTAATTTTTGTCGTGAAGAACTTGTACAGACCAACAGGCTGTCATGCAAACAGAACAAGGAGATATTGCATGGTATAAAATTAGGAAAGTTGTGCATCAGGTTTGTATCCCTTCATCATGCTTATTCAATCTGTATGGTGAGCAAGTAATACTGGAAGCTGGACTATATGAAGAAGAATGTAGCACTAGGATTGGAGGAAGACTCATTAATGACCTGCGACATGCAGATGACACATTCTTCTTTGCTGAAAATGAATAGGACTTGAAGCATTTACTGATGAAGATCAAAGGCTAGAGCCTTCAGTACAGATTACACCTCAACAAAAACCTCACAACTGGACCAATAAACAACATAATGATAAATGGAGAAAAGATTGAAGTTGTCAAGGATTTCATTTTACTTGGATCCATAAAGAATGTCCATGGAAACAGCAGACAAGAAATCAAGTGACTTATTGCATTGGGCAAATCCAAGCAAAAGACCTCTTTAAACTTTTAAAGAGCAAGATGTCACTTTGAAGGTTAAGGTGCATCTGACTCAAGTCATTGTCTTCTCAATAGCCTCATATACACATGAAAGCTGGACAATGAATAAGGAGGACCACAGAAGAACTGATGCATTTGAATTGTGGTATTGGCAAAAACTACTAAAAATCTCATAAACTACCAAAAGAATGAACAGATTTGTTTTGGAAAAAAGTAGAGCTGGAATGCTCCTTGGAAGTGAGAATGGCCTGACTTTGTCTCTTATAATTTGGTCACATTATCAGGAGGTACCATTCCCTGGAGAAGGATATCACGCTTGACAAAGGAGAGCATCATTGAAGAAAGAGAAGACCCTGAACAAGATGAATTGACACAGTGGCCAAAGCAATGGACTCAAGCATAGAAATGATTGTGAAGAAGACACGAGACCAGGTAGTGTTTTGTTCTATTGTATATAGTGTTGTTATGAGTCAAAACTGACTTGCCAACACCTAATAACAACAACCAAGTATTTGGTTTAATAGAAAGAACACTCTAGTTAAGAAATCTGTAGTCTAAACCTTCTCTGGCTATTAACTAGTGTGTTCTTTTTTTTTTTTTTTTT
>NW_006921677.1:5668467-5673894 GCF_000298275.1 Orycteropus afer afer
GCTGGCAGTTCAAATCCACCAGCCACTCCTCAGAAGGGAGGTTGGGCAGTCTACTTCTGTAGTGGTACCACCTTGGAAACCCCAGGAGGGGTTGCTATGAGTTGGATCCGACTCGATAGCAGTGAGTTTGTTTTGGTGTGTGTGTGTAACCTACTTCAAACAGGTATATGATTAGCCTAACTTCTTACAAACCCCCCATACTCCCTCCATCACCAACCTTTCCCACTTACCCTCTCTCTCCAATCTTGAGAAGACCACCGAACACTGAGGTGGGGAATGAAAAGAAGGAGAGACAAGATTATAGTTACATCAATATTGCTTGAGCTAGCATTTACAGAAAATTGAAAATGAGGACTGTGTATCTCTGGTGTAAAACAACTTTAAGATAAAATTGGGAGAGGGAAGTGCTGTAAAGCACTTCTAGCAGAGGACAAAAATGTGTTTCAGACAGCTATGAAATCTGCTGAACTGTGACCAACTGTCCAACCACTGCCGATTTCATTCTCCAGTGAGACTTCCTCCCTTATTTCTCCAGAGTACGGTATTAATAAATTTGTTCTGGAAAACATCAAAGTATTTGAAAAGGTCCATTATGGCATATTATTTCTTTATGCAAAATGGCTGTTTAACAAGATTGCCTCCTTGAACTTTTCACATGAATAGGAAAGCCAATCTCATCTACTAATGGAGGCTTTACTGCAGATCCTTTCCCTGCCCTTGTCTATCTTTACCATTATTTTATGGATGATAATTTACAATTTGTGTAAGCCATGGGAAAAAATACCCTAGAGCATAGGGTAACATTCGCAGAGCTGCCATATGGTGGGAACTTCCCAGAGGTATGTTTTAAAGAATCCAGTCCTGGTCGCTTGGAAGGTGGTAATGGCCATAGAGGCAAGACAAGGGTTAACTTCATAAGCTCCCAGCCTTTGTTTTGAAATTCTATTCATAAGACACTATTTGCATCATTTGTCGTTAAGAAGGTAATGAATTCATAAGGAAGAAATTGCACCCCTCTTACCCATGATTAAGGAGCCGTGGTGATGCAGTGGTTAAAGACCTTGGCTGTTAACCAAAAGGTTGGCTGGTCAAACACACCCGCCATTCCATGGGAGAAAGATGTAGCTGTCTGCTGCTGTAAAGATTACAGCCTTGGAAACCCTAGCAGGCAGTTCTACTCTGTCCTATGGGGTTGCTGTGAGTCAGAATTAACTTGACAGCAGTGGGTTTGTTTTTTGGTTTTATCTCTCATTTGAACACAGAAAGGATGATGTGAGTAATTAGGCTTCTGATGCTGCTAGTGATTATTAAGTGCATATGAGAATAGAAAAGCAAGAGAGCTCTGGTACCATAGTGCCTAAGGCACTTGACTGCTAACCAGAAGGCTGGCGATTCAAACCCACCAGCCACTCCTTGGAAGGAAGGTTGGGCAATCTACTTCCGCAGTGATACTGCCTAGGAAACCCAAAGAGAGGTCGTTGTGAGTTGGGTCTCACTCAATGGCACATACCAAGGACGACAAAGGTGATATTATGAATATTTAAAAGACCTTTAGAGGATATGAGGGAGCTCTGGTAGCATAGTGGCTAAGGCACTTGACTGCTAACCAGAAGGCTGGCGGTTCAAACCCACCAGCCACTCCTCGGAAGGAAGGTTGGGCGATCCTACTTCCATAGTGATACTGCCTCGGAAACCCAAGGAGGGGTCGCTATGAGTCAGGGCTGACTCGACGGCACATAACAACAACAACAACAACAGAGGATATGATTTTTGGGAAAATGTATAATCCAAAAGACAAGTTAAACTCATTGCCGTTGAGTCAATTCCAGCTCATAGCGACCCCTGTTGGGTTTCCAAGGCAGTAAATCTTTACAGAAATAGATTGCCTCATCTTCCTTCCACGAAGCAGTTGGTAGGTTTAAACAACTAACCTTCTGGTTAGCCGTCAAATGCCTTAGGCACTGCACCCATAGCTCAGTGGTGCTTTATTTTATTTTTGTTTGTTTTAGCCACAATTACAGAGTAAATGAAAACATTTTGGGGAGAAAAGTCTGTAAATTTACTAATATGTTAAGGTTTTCATTAGGGGAAGAAAAGTAATTACTTGTGTTAGGAAGTTTACTTTTATTCATGGATGAAGAGAAAGCTAATGATGAAACAATTTTTATCATGTTGACTCTGACTTCACCCACATTATGACAATTGTTTTTTAACCTCTTTGATTGCCAGTTTGCTTAACTACATATTGAAATATATAGTCCTTTTATTAACATAAGGAAATGTGCGACCTCTGAGTCCATGAGTTTGGGAAGGAGCCAAAGAGAGGGAAATTTTTTTTTCACAAGAATTTATTTTAGAGAAGCTGGCAATTCTTTAAGATTAGCATTATCTGAAATTGGCAAATCAAAAAAATCAGGAATCAAAAGATATCTTTCCTTTTTTGTCAGTCTTTACCCTATGTAAGATCCCTGAATTAAGAATCAATTAAAACTTAACATGGGCAGCCTTGAGAAGCCTTCAGGGGCATATGTGTGTGGTGCTGTTGGGTGAGTGTGTGAGTGTAAGCCAAAAAGCTTTCACTAGCAGACAGAAAAAGATGGAAGTAGAAAATGTGCCATTAGGGGAATAGGGGTAGGTGACTCAGTGCCCAATGGTGATACAAAAAAAACATAAAAATGTATGTAGTTAGCAGGTCTCATCAGGAGGATGAATGATCAAGATGGTTGTATATCTGCATCCAAAAAGCTAACCACCATGCAATTAATAAGGTAGATGAATGCTTATTGGGATTTGATCACAAAAACAACAAAATCACCAGGCCATCATATAATTGTTTGTGTTTTATTTAGCAATTATTGTAGTAAAAAAATATCAATATGCTCATCTTCATTGTTCAATGTAACCCAGTTCCAGTTGCTGTCAAGTCAGTTCCAACTAAAGATGACCCCATTCATGTGCATCACAGCAAAATTGTGCTCCATGGAGTTTTCGATCGCTGATTTTTCAGAATTAGATTATCAGGCCTTTTTTCTGAGGCACCCCCTGGGTAGACTCAAACCTCTAACCTTTCAGTTAGCAACTGAACACATTAACTATTTGCACCACTTCAGGAGCCCCAGGAGATATAATAATAATAAAAATAAATAAATAAACCACTGCCATTGTGTTGATTCTGACTCATAACGACCCCCATTGTGTTTCTGAGGCTATAAATCTTTATGGGAGTAGATTGCCCCATCTTCCTCCTGCGGAGCATCTGCTGGGTTTGAATCACTGACCTGGTGAGTAGCCAAATGCCTTACCCACTACACCGCCAGAGTTCCTTTAGTTGATATAATGTTCTGAGTTAATTCAAATATTTCCTGGGTACCTCCTGTTTACAAGGTTTTGTGCTAACAACTATAAAGGATGCAAAAGTGAATGAGACATAAATCCTACTTCTAGTTACATAACATGTATGGCTACTTCATACCAGATGAGAATATAAAAAATATTAATTTCCATGGTGAAAACATCTTGAATCACAGAATAGAGGTCATCCTGAAGAATCTGCATGTTTATAAAAGGACATATTTTAAATGGTCAAGGAAAGTTTGGTAATTTAAGGAAATCATATATTGTCTAGGAGCTCTGGTGATGTACAGACTAAGGCATTTGACTGCTAACCAGAAGGCTGGTGGTTTAAATCCACCAAGAAAAGGTGACGTAGAGAAAAATAAAATAAAAGAAAAAATGTGTTAGTTCCAGTTATCTAACTTGTAACTTTTTTTTTTTTAATTGTGCTTTAGGTGCAAATTTACAGAGCAAAATTTGTTTTACATTCAACCTTTCTTGCACATTTGATTTCACTCCCCAATTACCATACCCAACCCTAATCCACTCTCCTCATCTCCCTTCTCAGTAACTGCCCCCCCCCCCCCCCCCGTTATGCACTCCTGTGTCTCCTGCTTTTCCTCTGTGTGAATGTTGCCTCTCTGGTGCCCATGACCAATTGCTCCAATGGATGTATTTTCTCAGAGTAGGTGGATGCATCGCCCTGGGTTGAGTGGTCTCTGTGTACATCTTATTTACTATTGGACTGAGAACGAGCCCTTGGGAGTAAGTTTTATCCCAGGCCCAAAGTGTATCCCAGGGCCATAGTATTGTGGGTCCCACCAGGCTCCATCCAACCAGTAATTCTGGTCATTATTGTGCTTTTGGATTTTGTTCCATGTTTTCCCTCCTACTCTATCCAGGATCCCTCGTTATGATCCCTTCTTCAGTGGTTGGCATTGGTAGCTGGGCACCATCTAGTTCTTCTGGTCTCAAGGTCCATCATGTCCTAGGGCTGATTGTTTACAAATGGCCTTGGTTTTTTGCACTCTTCTTCGCTTCTGCTGATAGGAGACCATTAGCTGCACCTTATTGTCAAACTGGTATTAATTAAACTGGTATCACTATGGAAGTAGATTGCCCAACCTTCATTTCGAAGAGTGGCAGGTAGGTTTGAACTGCCAGCCTTCTGGTTAGCAGTCAAATGCCTTAGGCACTAAGCCACCAGAGCTCCCCTCTCTTCTCTCATAACCTACAAAGTGAGTTCCCTTCCTTAAGCAAACTCTTCCTTGTCTTTTTACTGTAATGGGCTGATATAATATTTGTCCTTCTGCCAAGCTCTGGTGGCATAGTGCCTAAAGCATTTGACTGCTAACCAGAAGGCTGGGAGTGAATTTGAACCACTCCTCAGAAGGAACATTGTTTCCATTTTTTTGCTATAGTGAATTGTGCTGTGATGAACATGAGTGCATATATATCTGTTCATGTCCTGTCTCTCACCTCTTTAGGATATATTCCTTAACTTATAACTTTTGAATTCTACACTGATTTAAAACAGGACACAACTATTATCTTGTAGTGAAACATCATACTTTATACAAACAACATAATGTATCCAACCTTAAGAAAAAAAAAGGTAGTATAAACATTGTCTTTTCATAAATAGCAAAAGGAAAAAGTTTCCTTACAGTGTTTAGCAAAGACATCTCATAAAAAGCAGAAAAGTTTCCTTTCACATGAAAAGTAATTTATAGAGCATGTTGTAAAGAAAATTTCCACTATTTTCCCCATTTAAAGAAAATGTCTTTTGTTCGTTATGTTGGACAGTACTTTCATCCTGTACTGCTGACAAGATAACAGTATCAGAATACATTCACATTCTTATCTTAAGAAATGCTAAGGGATGTTTGTTTTAAAAACAGTATTTTTACTGTTGTAAAATGAATGTGGGAGCATAAAAAATATCATTTGAATGACCTTTACTTGCCGTAATCTAATGTATTTCCTTGACGTAATACTAATGTATACTACTACAGGTTAAAAAAAGACACATAAAGAACAAACAAACACTTGCTGGTGTATATATATATATATATATATATATATATATATATA
>NW_006921677.1:5673994-5676417 GCF_000298275.1 Orycteropus afer afer
AGCTCTGGTAGCATAGTGCCTAAGGCACTTGACTGCTAACCAGAAGCCTGGCAGTTCAAACCCACCAGCCACAACATATCTCTATATATGCATATATACACACACACACACACATATATATACATACACACACATATACATACACACACATATACATACACACACATATATACATATATATACATGTGCTTATATATGTATGTGTGTGTGTGTGTATATATATATATACATATATGCAGTATATAAACATAAAGGTCCATGTAAAAGTTTTAATGTGAAAAAATATTAGAATGCTTTTTCATTTATTTTGATGTACTGTGAAGGTCAAAGAGAGCTCAATCCACAGAGGCCAGTAAAGTTAGGAGTAATTTAATTAGGGTTGTCTAGATCTGAAATATCATCTAATCCACTTATTGCTAGTGGGGAAATATGTGTATTTATATTTGTCAAAAGCGATTATATACTTTTATAACCTGCAAGGGATTATACCACCAACCCCATGAAGAAGACAGCTATATAGAAAAAAATTAAACTGGCAATATTTAATGTCAAGCTTGATTTTTTTTTTTAAAGTGGTGATATTTTTTGTTTTATCCTGTGTGAAAGCTATGAATCATGACAACCACAAAGAGTCAGCTGAGAAGTGTTTATGCACAGTTCCTGGTCCCCTAAAGAAAGCAGACTTGTCAAACTCATGCAGATGACCCTGCATGGTCTTTGAGTCTCTCCCAGCAGGTTACATTTCAATGTCCTGTTACTTGCTGGCATAATAGAACCCACCATGTTGGAGAGAGGCCAATGTGATCCATCATCACTGATCACCTTGCCCAGGACAGTGAAAGAGATAGGATAGTCACATGAAATTTATAGTCTATGAGGCTGAAAACAGAATTTGGGGCTCCTGGCAAAAACTGCAACCGTAGACTTTCTACAGCAGAAGCTTGCTGGTGTGTTGAAGAGACCAGGTGAAAAAACAAAGTTCTCATTCACCAAACATGAGTGGCAGCTAACTGGTACCAGTTCCATCAACATGATTCCAACTCATGGTGACCTGTGTGTATCAGAGTAAAACTGTGCTATACAAGGTTTTCAATGGCTGATTATTTAGAAGTAGAACATCTAGGCTTTCTTCTGAGTCACCTCTGGTTGGGCTTAAACCTTCAACCTTTGAGTAACAGCCAAGTGACATAACCATTTGCTAAAAAAAACAAAAAAAACTTAAGAACTGACTCTGACTCATGGCTACTCCATGTATTTCAGAATAGAACTACACTCTATTGGCTTTTCAGTGGCTGTGTATCTTTTGGAAGTAGATCATCAGTCCTTTCTTCTGAAGCATCTCTGGATGGACTTGAACCACCAACTTTTTGGTTAGCAGCCAAGCACTTAATCATTTGCATTAAAGGACTCTGTAATTCATCTCGGTAGCTTACCCTATGTAAACATGGTGAACAAAAATACACCTATTTTGTTATTCCCTCTTGAGATTCCTGAATGTTATTGGTAACAGGGCACTGTTAACTGATGGAACATTTGTTATACAGAAGTCGTAATAAGTTTTTTTTTTTTTTTTTTTTTCCCTTCAGTCTTGCTTTATAGAAACTAAATCCACAGAGAAGCTGATAAGAGAAATTATAATTAACAATTAACAAATAAGACTCTTTTGCAAGGAAAGTTCATTATTCCCAGAGGCTTCTAGATGCATGTAATGGCTAATTGCATAAGCAGTTCTGTCACCTGTGACCTTGCAGTGCAACTGCTCATTACAAAGAAAGAATCACAAAGTTAGTCAATTCGTTCCAGGCAAATGGAGTTGATGTAAAATTTCAGTTCTGCCTTGAAGAGTGTGCAAAGTGCAGATACACATTGGAGTTCAGCTCCAAGGAGGTTTGAGGATTTTATTAAATTATCCCAACTTCAGTGAGTGTTTTTCTGACTCCAGAAAACCTCTAAGTGAATATAACTTTAGCTGTCTCTTCTTTTATGGACATATTTGAGGCAGAGGAGTCCTGAGTCAAACAGTTTATGGATTGGAGATTTACAGTTTGAAGGTTGGAGGTTCAAGTCCACCCAAGGGTACCTCAGAAGAAAGACCTGGTGATCTTCTTTTGAGAAATCAGCCATTGAAGCTCCATGAAGCACAGTTCTCTGACACACAGGGGGTCACCATGTGTGGGAGTTGACTCCATGGCAACTGGTTTGTTTTGTTTTGTTTTCACTGTTTTGGGGCAGAAGGGGAAAGAAGGATGGGAGAACAAGTTTCAGTTTATTGGACAACAACATTCTGAATGAACCTTCTTTGTGGAGAGAGATTTTTTATCCTAGAGTGGCTGGTAGGATGGTCTCATATGTTCAGATCTGCTTTTCTTTTGTAGACCTGAGAACTAAAAGGCCAAGGCTTGCAAAAATTTAGAACTTTTTTT
>NW_006921677.1:5679887-5748200 GCF_000298275.1 Orycteropus afer afer
CTGTGTCTGTGTTAATTGGTTTCCCTTTTCTTTGTTGAAGAGGGTCTGTGCAATCCTTCTGCCTAGTCCGCCATCTTGCCCCGCCCCCTAGAACTTTTTTAATGAACCAAAAACAGCATTTAAATGGTAACAAAGAAGGGAAGCTATTAAGCACTTCCCATGATTGGCTTCAAATAGAGCAACCAGTGCTGAACACAATTTGGGGGTTTCATATTGACTTCCAGTATGCCATATGGGTTCAGATGAAAGTTAAAGTCAATGAGTTGGCTATTTTTCAAATCAAATACATGAGAATTTGGTAGGAACACAGGGGTGGGTTTAAAAAAATTATTTTAATTAAAGATCACAACATGTTTCTCACAGCTTTTCTGTGTTTAAGATTGGCAAGCCAATGATGCAACCATCCATGCTAATGACCATGTACAGAAAGAAAAACACTTGCTTCTCATATTTTTATAACACTACTTATAGATTTTTCTTACAGTGCTTATAATTTTAGGGCAAAAAGATCTCGATATTTGGGGTCAAGCAGACCCAGTTTCAAATCCTAGGCCTGCTACTTACTGTGAGACACTGATCAAGTTTCCTTAGTGTTCTGGTTCATGTTCCACTGTATAATAAACCACTCCAAAGCTTAGCAACAGAACAACAACAGTTTTATTACGTTCATGGATTTTGCAGATCAAGAACTCGGACAGGATAGAGTGGAGATGGCTTATCTCTGCTTCAAAATGTCTGGAACATCAGCTGGAAAGACTGAATTGACAGGATGTTGGATTATCTGGAGGTTTACATCTCCCGTGCCTGGCACCTGCATTGGGATGAATCAAAGTTTGGGCTCATCTATCACTGTCACTCAGAGTGCCTCACACGCCCTGGGCTTCCTCACAGTATGGAAGCCTCAGGATATCCAGATCTCTTTTATGATGGCTCAGAGCTCCAAGACAAGTGCTCTAGCAACCAAAGAAGAAGATGCAGGGACTCTTAAAACTAGCCTCAGAAGTCTCATAGCACTACTTATGCTGTACTTTACTGGTCATAGCAGTCATGATCCTTCTCAGACTCAAGAAGGAGAAGATACGGACCCTCATCTCTCAAAGGAAGCATCAAGGGATTTGTGGTTGTGTTTTAAAACCATCACACTCAGTCTTATAGGAATGGCATGAAGAGTAAATGAGAAAATATATGCAATACTATTATAGCATCAGGAAATTAACACATGCTTAATAAATGGAGATCTAGTTATTGCCCTATTATAATTATTAAGGTAGACATCTTTCCTGAAAAGCTGTAAGCTCCCTGAAGACAAGGTTGGGTGGGATTTATACCATACTTTTCGCAGGTTCTTGGCACATGGTAGGCACCTTCAGTTAAACAAGTACTGGTTTGTTGTAGTTTACAGACCTGAATTAATTACCAGTTAGTGTATTTTTTAGAATCTTGTAGGAGGCAATAATCCCTGTGGTAGTTTATTCAGGAATATTGTTTATGTCCAAAACCTTCAAAGAAGGTGCTTCGAAATTGCTGAAAAAGTATAATTTGGATATTGATGTTGACAAATGTGCCAAAGCAGTCATTTCATTTCATGAATATATAACTACATAACTCTTTTCTAGAGCATTTGGCCCCTCTACTGTCACTTATCAATGTCATTTACTCAGAGAGTCTTGAGGATACAACTTTTCCATAAGTCGCTCTGCCCCTGCCCCCAGCCCCCCATCCCACACTGCCTGAGATTGTGCAAACCAGCGAAAGGCGAGGTTAGACATGTGAATTTTGCTGGCCAAAATGAGTTTGCACAGCTGTGAGCAATAAAATACAGCAGCCATGGCAACCCTCTCCAGCATCCCGATAACACATTTGAAATGAGGTTATTAGAATTATTAATTCACATTAGTGGCTATTAAAATTACTACCTGCAGATTTGCCACCTGAAATTCCTTTTTGTGTGTGTCAGAAGAAGGCTGTGTTTCTAAAGGGATCTAGATACTTAAATAGATGCAATCTATTGTGTTTAAGCCTTTAGAGGAAGACCAGCAGATAATAAAGCTTGCAGTGCAATTGGGACAGCTGTCTTGTAAGGCAAGGAAAGCAGATGTAATGCCTTATTCTTTTGATGATGGCAGAAAACCAACTGGGCTCTGATGGCAAAAATGATAACTGGATGCTCCTGAATTCCCTGGAAGGTATTGTTTAAAATCCAACCTAGTGTGGGCTATTTCATGAAATTCTGAGTGGCATATAAAAGATTCTACCTTGGTGAGGCATAAACAAACTCAAAAGAAATCAGCTGACAATGTAAGCCAGACCGATAAGGGGATTACAGGGGACTCTTGGAGATCTCATGGTGACTTGGCTAACTCCCTTACATGTCCCATTAGCTTAACTCAAAAAGCAGATGCCTGCTGTTTTAAGCAAAAGAAGAAACACCATTGCAGAGAGGCCACAGTCGAAATTAATCAGGGGAACCAGCTATAGAGCTGAGAAAGAATATTTATTTATGGAAATGAGCAGGAAAAACACACACACACACACAATGGAAAGAAAACACACAGGTATAAAAAAGTAACTATGGCAGCCAGACCAGAGCTCAGAAGCCTGGAGACAGTTCACCTTACTTTGCTGTAGTTCACGTGTGTCATGTGGCGTGTGAAGAATCTGACCTTCTCAGGAGTTTCCTCCTTGGAGGCAGCAGTTTCCTCACTGGACTCAAGTGGGAAAGAACCCGTTTAGTCAGTACACAAGATCAAGGAAGTGGGAGGCACAAAAAAGAGGAACTGGAGACCATTTCAAATTCTGTTCTTGTGAGAAACTGAAGGATACTCCCTACTTTTGCTTCTCTGAGCCAACCCCTTGAGTTCTTCACCCACTCAAAGGCCATTTGCCCATTTGTGTAGTCATAGTGGTCACCAGCCAAACGTAGCAGCCTTTTTCCACACAGCCCAATGAGGGTAGTCTTTTATAACCTTTTCTTTAGTCACTGAATAAAGCACCATTATAAATTGTGAGGGGTCAGTCTAACCCTCTTCTGAGTCTAGATTATGAAGGTAAAGGAGTTGGGGTCACTAAGTGGAACACTGATATGTGATGTGTACCTATAACTGCCACATTTTCCAACCAGAACTTCAAACACACAATCCACTCAGAGGACTTACTTCCAAATTCTCAAAACAGCCAGAGTCATACTGTTCAGAAGCCAGAAGTGCTGAAGTTGTTGGGACATTTCTGGAGTGTATAACAACACTTGCAATAGGTTTGAAATTGAATCTGGCCTAGGAAATCCAGAAGGTACATTTGCCTAAGAGGCCACACACAGAAACCCCTTTCATAAAACATTGTCATGGAGAGTGGCCTCTAATAACTCTTGATTCCCACCCAAAGAGAAAAGATCCAGGAGATTTTCAAGTAATAGAGACTAGATATTTCCTTTCTGTAGAGCATGAAAAACCAAACCCACCCCCATCAAGTCAATTCTGACTCACAGTGACCCCCATTGGGTTTCCAAGGCTGTAAATTAAATCTTCATGGAAGTAGATTGCCTCATCTTCCTCCCATGGAGCAGCTGGTGGGTTTGAACCACCAACCTTGTGGTTAGCAGCCCAATGCCTTACCCACTATGCAACCAGAGCTCCTTTCAGTAGAGTATACCAAAAAAAAAAAAAACACCATAACCAACACATTGCAACCCCTCCTTAGGTTTTCGAGGCAGTAACTCTATGGAAGTGGATTGCCCAGTCTTCCTTCCAATAAACCTGCATAATTCTACTCTATTTGTAATTCTACTCTACTCAGCAAGTATCTATTGAATACTGTCTTTGTTCCACACCCATGCTACCTATGGTGAAAAAAAGTTTAAAAATAAATTGTAATTGTTCTTAGTATTTTGAAATCCTAGTGCCTTAAAGTTTTTACCTACTGACAAAAATGCCATTCCTCTCATGGAACTTGATAAAAAAGATTTTTTGAAGGATTAGCTGCTTAAATATTTGAGCATTAAGGCAGCTTAACTTTTCATTTGGCTAAATTTTCAAGGTCGGCTGGCTTAATGACTTAAAAATAATTTTTTTTAGTACAAAGTAATTTAAATTCAAAATGATGCAAAAGCACGAAAGTAGAAAATGAATACTGTTATAAGAAATCACCACCTACAGTTTACCACCTCTAGTCTTTTTGCAGACAGATGGATAGATAGATAGATGATAGATAGATAGACAGGATAGACAGATTTTTTTTTTTCCTTACAGGAGGGCTTAATGATAGGTAAAGGAGCCTGAGTGGTGTACACAGTTTGTTATCAACTACTAATATAAAGCTGGCTCTTCAAATCCACTTGGCAGCTTTGCAGAAGAAAGGCCTGATCAACTGCTTCCATCAAGATTTCAGCCAAGAAAACCCTATTGAGCTCTGGTGTAATATGTGGGGTTGCGATGAGTGAGACGCTAACTCAGTCTCAGAACAACAGTGACAGGTAAATGGATGTCTATCTCTGTGATCTTTAAAATTTGCTTTCTCTGTCTTTTCATCAGTATACATGGCATATATTTAGATTCCAAGTTGGTAAAACCCTCCCCATAAGTTTTAAATGGTTCTTTTCTTGAACATAAAAAATTCTGGGTGTACCTTCAACAATACTTCTTGCACCTTGCCTCTTAAAGTCATATATTATGTTTGTTTCTAGATTATTGATCCTTTTGTTTACCACTGTATCAATTTCCTGCTCATATTAACCTCTAACCCTAACAAAGCTAACAAATCAGCATCAAAATTTAAAATAAAAAAATCTAACAAATCAAGCATCAGAAATTTCTCTTCCTGTAGGATCTTTACACTTTGATTCTGCCTTTGGCTGCTGATAAGAATGGGCTGGAGATTGACTTTGAGTCTAGATATTAAACAAAAAAAAAAAAAAAAACCTCACTGCCCAGATAAGAAAGACATAGAGAGGTACATGGGAGGTACAGACAATAAAGATGAACCCTTTTGCACATACAGTACTGCACTGTCAGTGAAGGCAAACATGGGTATATGGGTAGATAGATGGGTGGACAGGCTGAACTATTAGGTATGTCTATGAAATGGGGGCTAAGGCACTTGACTGCTAACCAGAAGGCTGGTGGTTCAAACCCACCAGCCACTCCTCGGAAGGAAGATGGGGCAATCTACTTCTGTAGTAATACTGCCTCAGAAACCCAAGGAGGGGTCACTATGAGTTGGGGCTGACTCGACAGCAAATAACAAAAACAAAAAATGAAATGGGGAGTGTAGCCAAGACCATGTATAGGGTTGGCAAACAATGGTCCTATAAGTTTATGTGAATGATCAGAATTCCCAGGTGTATAGTAGAGCTGACAAGGGGCAAGGTTGTGGTCACTGCTTGGTCACAACCAGCTACCCAGAGGGACCGAGTAGTTGAACCTGTGGGCTTGAGACCACAGTCACAGGGGACATCAAGCTCAATTGGCATAACATACTATACAAAACATTGTTCCACCTCCTACTTTGGCGATTAGTGACTAGGATCTTAAAAGCTAGCAAGCTGCCATCTAGATACAATGATGGGTCTCTCCTCATCCAGAGCAAAGAATGAAGAAAACCAAAATTCATGGAATTAGTCCTAGCGACTGGTACACCATCTGATCTGCAGCCTATATGACTATGAGACCAGAAGAACCAGATGGTGCCCGGCTACCACTGTCATCCACTTGGAAGGGGAATCTATGTAGGAGATCCTTAATGGAGAGGGAGAACAATGTAGAACAAAACTCAAAATCATTTGGAGGAAAAAAAAAAAAAGCGGGGGGGGGGGCAGGTTTGCTGGTCCGATAGAGCCTGGTGGAACCACTGAGACTATGGCCCCTAGCTGCCCTTCAGGTCTGGAATTGAACCCACACTCGTGGTTTCCAGCCAAACAAAAGACAGGCATATGAGTTGAACATTTACCTCAGGTAGATACACTCCTTGGAGAGAACAATCATGGGAGAAAGAAGGGCTGCTTATGCACAGCAAGACAGCTCAGGTGGCAGGAATGCATGGAGGGATGGACACTGGGAAGAGGTAACTATGGGGAGGAAGTGGGAGGGGAGCTGTTGCATTGTGGTAAACTGTGGTCAATGTCATGAGACAAAGTGTATGTGAACTGCTGTATGGAAAGTGAATTTGCTCTGTAAATCTTCATCCAAATCACAATAATAAAAAATATAAACTCACTGCCCTCAAGTTGGATCTGACTCATAGCGACCCCTCCTTGGGTTTCCCAGGCGGTATCTCTACAGAAGTGGATTGCCCAGTTTTCCTTTCGAAGAGTGGCTGGGGGGTTTCAACCACCAGCCTTCTGGTTAACAGTTAAATGCCTTAAGCACTATGCCACCAGAGCTCCTGGTGGCCCTGGACATCTGAATATCAATTACTGTGAACATTTGCCTTTGATTTCTGAGACATTTTCCCTACCCCATTGATATCTTGCTCATATGCTTTCCCCAGCCACTCCCTCCCCTTCTGTTTCTTCACAGACTCTCCTCTGTCAAGGAGGTCTGGTGGTGTAGAGGTTAAGGCATTTGGCTGCTAACAAAAAGGTTAGTGGTTTGAACCCACCAGCCACTCCACAGAAGAAAGATTAGGCAGTCTGCTTCTGTAAAGATTTATAGCCTTGGAAACCGAGTGGGGGTCTGGAGGTCCCTTTGAGTTGGAATCAACTCAAGGGCAGTGAGTTTGCTTTTTGAGTTTTCTCCTCTGACACACTCTTTTGGCCACTTCCTCTGTACTTTCAAAATCAATCTGGTTTTTATCTTATTGAAATTGTTTCATTCACTTTCATACATGAAAATTCTGACTCTGTCTTTTGATTTCTCAAAGAGATCTCCATGCATCTCAGTATCATAATTACTAAAGATTCATTCTTTCACTGTATATAAAGTAGAAGTCACACGTTTTGTAGCTCCAGAAAAAAGTGCTGAAAGGTACAGCACACAGGTGTAGATGCACAGAAAACAGAATAAAATCAGGACAATGCAACAATCTAATCAACTTGCAAGTAATCATGCTCAAGTTTTCCTGCTCTTACCTCCTGATAAATTCAACCTTTAAGAAGCATCTTCTACATTTCTGAAATAAATGGAATCATCCCCTGGATTTAACAACCCCCTCTGCCCTCTATTTCCTAAGCACATCCTACCCCAAGCCTTGACTTTCAAATTTTTCTCCTCATACATCAAATAACCAACCTACAACTGAACCCTGTTTGTTTCCTTTGTAAGACACCTTCTTTCCCTTCTTGACTGTCAATAACACCTCCCCACTTCCCAAACTCACAGGCTTGAAATCATCTATTATTCCTCCATTTCCTTCTCCTGCCATACATATTCCCCTGGGATTCTATCTCCACTTCCTGAGCAGAAATCTTACAAATTGAGAGCGTTCTTTCTCACTTCCACTGTGACTCTACTTTAGGCTGAAATAATTTCCTGCTGAACCTGTGTACAACCCCCATTTCCTACCCTCCTAACTCCCCTATTTATCTCTTCTCATTCTAAGGAATCTAAGATTCAGCCATCAAAATATTTTATGTTCTCAGCCTCCCCATCTCCTACCCACCATGTTTCCACTACTCCCTCAAACAATTCCATTCATGTGTTTTTCTCTTCTTAGATATCCAGATTGATTTTTCATTTATCAATACAAAATTTAATATTTCACAGTACTTGTGTGACCCTCCTTTTTTCTTTTTTTTCTGCCTTCCTTTAACCAGTATGTTCTGTTTACATGGTGCCATTAGCAAACAACTTGTTCTCATAGACACCGTGTTACAGTACACTTTGACTTCGAGTTTCATTTAATTTTAGCACATTTAAAGCTTGAGTTCCATATGTCTTTTGTACTATGTCCCCTTTTGGAACACTTTCAGTTACAAATAACAACCATGCATTATGTTTTGTTATCCCGTGACAAATGATTTCTAAACACTTGTTTAAAACCGTAAGTAATGCCAAAAGGTATCCTTGTTACTATTTCTTTAAGACTTCATGACCTTGGACAGGAAATGGGAAGCAGAACAGCCTAGAATAGCCCTGAGGAAATGTTGTGTTGAGGAAACTGCTATTGGATAACATGGGACATTTCCTAAGACCCGGGTGAAAGCAGAAGCAAGGGAAAGACTGTCTCAGCTGCTTCCCAGGGAGTTCTTGTACACTGAAAAGTTGGGGAGTGTCTCCAAGGCCCCTCAGTGGATTAGAACTTGAGACCTTGAGCTTGGGCTATCTAATTTGGGGACAGTTGAGTTGGTGCCTAATACAGGAATGAGTACAGTGAACCCAGTAGCCTGCTTTCCAAAATCCTGCCCTTGGTCCTGGGCGCCTCTTCTGTCATGTTTGCAATACATTTTTCAAGTGAAGGATCCCTTTGTGCCCTATGGTTATGAATACTCCCATTGCCTCTGTTGTGTTCCTGTTGTTAGCTGCTTCCCGGTTGGTGATTCATGGCAACCCCATGCACAATGGGATCAGACCATTCTCATCCATAGGGTTTTCATTGGTTAATTTTCAGAAGTAGATAACCAGGCCTGAAATTTGTTTGGTATCGTAAAAAAAAACTTACTGCCATGGAGTTGGATCTGATTCATAGTGACCCCCGCTTGGTTTTCTGAGGCAGTATCACTACCAATCTTCCTTCCGAGGAGTAGCTGGTGGCTTTGAACTGCCAGCCTTCTGGTTAGCAGTCAAATGCCTTAGGCACTATGCACCAGAGCTCCTAGCAATACTAATGTCTCTCCAATTCTACAACTGAGCCACCACTGTCTTCCTATTTCCTCTAGTCTGATTTAAATCCATCCAACCATACTGATCAAAATGATGCATTGACTTTCTTCTTGACTCTTACTGTTGCTATTAGTTTACATCAAGTCGATTATGACTCATGATGACCCCATGGGTGCAGAGTAGTTCTACTTCATTGGAATTTCAAGGCTGTGACTTTTTCCAAGCAGATTTCCAGGGTTTTCTTCCAAGATGTCTCTGGGTGTATTCAAACTGCCAACCTTTTGGCAAATGATCAAGCACTTAACCATTTACACTATAGGGTGCTGCATCTCCAACTATTAGATATTTTTGTTTTTAGAGTCCTCCTATACAAAGATGCATGGAAATGACTAATGATATACAATTGTCACATTTAAAGCCCAGTTTAAATGGCACTTCCTGAAGAATCAATTACTGTCCTCAAGCTGCACCAAACTCATCTCCCACAGCCCCCTCCTAGGGACTCTGTCACAGTTTCATGAGCTGCTTCACCTCTTCAATTTTTAATACATATTAGCAAAATTTAAATGAGATATTCCATTGAGATAATTTCAATTTCTTCCCAAAGATAGAAAGGGAAAGCAGCATGACATCTTGCCAGCTGCAGCTTTAGAGCTTTGATGGAAGGATGCAAGCTTTCTCTTTATCTCTTTATGGATCACAAAGGCCTGAACTAATTAGTACTTATTAGAAAGCCAATTAGAAATACATTTTATTTCTCCATGTGGTGTAAACAGAAATATACCAAGGTTGATTGTGGACTGAGATATTCTCTGCAGTACCAATGCAGACAGACTACAGCACACAGAATGGGACTTTCATTCTATGGGTCTGGGAGCATGAGAGTCTCTTTATTGGATGCAAACTGGACTCAACACTATGCAAATGCTAAGTAGACTGCTAGTGTCTTGTTTTCAGTAATAAATACAAAAGTTTAGTCTAACATCCCTATGATTCCAATAGATTCCTCTTCTATAGTATTTCCTTTCCATTGTCATTTTCTTCCTCATTCTCAACACTGTACATGGTTTAGTTGACTTTAGATGCCAGTAGATATACATACCCACTGAGTAGCTCCGAGGGAGAAAGACCTAGTGATCACAGCCTAAAAATCTCTATGGGGCAATTCTCTGTCACATACTGTCACTACGAATCAAAACTTGACTCAATGACCCCTAATAATGACAATAACAGCTATACACACAACTCTCCATCTTCTTCTCTTACAGCCTTGTTATTCAACTTTCCCAAAGTAGAGAATTAGGATTGATATATTGCTCCAACACCTTTAGCCATTCTGTCTTCTACTGGTCTCAAACATGTTCCTGATTTTTTTCCTCTACGAGTTCTGGTTGCCCATTAACTTAGCTGATGGATGCACAAGACTCAGATCCCTGTATTTCTACAACTTTTCCAATTCACCCAATTGGTATTCACATGCTAGTGACTATATATCTACCTATCCATCCAGCCATCTGTCCATCCATCCACCCACCCACTCACCTACCCACCTACCTACTACCTACTTATCTACCTACCTACCTATTTATGTACCTAGCTTTCTTTTCTCTTATGCACAAATTTTAATAGCAATCTATTTGCTTCTGTGACTTTGAGATGTCTTTTCCTGTCAATTGCCTTTTCATTTATTTATTTATTACATTGTAATTTAGGTGAAAGAGCAAATTCATTTTCCATACAACAATTCATATATATTTTGTTTCATACATTGACTGCAATCCCCATAATGTAACAGATCTCTTCTACTTCCTTCCTGCGATTGCCTTTTCCCTGAGTCCTTCTTTCCTATGCATTCCTGCCCTGTGAGCTATCTCCCTGTGCAAATACTGATCTCCCATGGCTGATTGTTCTAAGGAGTTTACCTACCTGGTGTAAATGTTCACCGTATACTGTCTCCTGTTTGGCTGGAAACCATGGGAGTGAGTTTAATTCCAGGCCCAAAAGGTGACTACAGACCATAGTCTCAAGGAGTGCACCAGTCTCTATCAGACCAGTAAGCCTGGTCTTTGTTATGATTTTGAGTTTTGTTCCACATTTTTCTCCCACTCTATCCAGGACCTCGTATTTTGATCCTTTTACAAGTGGTTGACAGTGGTAGCCGGGCACCATCTAGTTCTTCTGGTCTCAGGGTCATGTAGACTGAGGTTTGCATGGCCCAGTACTCCTGTGTATCTTTGGCTTTCTTCATTCTTCTTTACTCTGGATGAAGAGAGACAATTTTTGTATCTTAGATGGCCACTTGTAAGCTTTGAAGACTACAGTCACTACTCACCTAAGTTGGTGTTTTTATGTAGTATGTTATCCCAATTGAGCTTGCTGTCCCCCGCCATGGTCCCAAGCCCATGGGCCAAGTGACTCACTCCATCATGGTGTTTGGCCATGGCTAAGAAGTTATTATAACTTTGACCCATTAGCTCTATTAATATACATATGAACTTTCTTATAGCATATATACAAATGCCTTTTTTTGACTCCGACTCAGTAAGATAGCCATTTCTGGACCTCCACTCATGATATGGGTCTGAATGCATTCACATTTGGCATCACTTCTCCCTCAGAAGATTAAATGCTTCTTAGCAGCCAGCACTATGACCATTTTGAAATGGGTATCATAAGCTCATTAACTTCCATGTGGACAAAAGATATTTGCTAAATTGTCAAGGGTACTTGCTCAGGAACTTGATGATATCCCACTGTTACTCCTGAGCTGGCTAAGCCATCTGCTCGCCTGCTTTCTTTTATTGTACAGTTTGGGGCCTCCCGTGTGTCATTCTGAAAGCTGCCACTGCTACTCCCTAAATTGCTTTCCACTGCTCATATTCTTTATTGCCTTTGTCTTATTTTAGAATCTTACATTGTTCTCATCCTTCACCTGCCTTTGAGCTTAAACAAAATTGGCTCAGTTGTAAGGGTCACCCTTTATGGTTATTCAAAATTAAATGAAACCTTTAGTACAAAATGGTCCAATAAAGACATTTACTTAGTTTATTCTATGATATCACTGCTTTCTTTGGGGTTTAGAGACCCCTCAATAAAAATGCCACAAGTCCCATTATGTATATAGTACAAGACAAACAGATGTCCACTGAAAGGTCACACCCTTTATGTCCCATCTAATCCTGCCTCGACTGTACTGGGCACTTGGGTGACATTTACACTGGCATTTTCTTCTACACTTACTCCTCACTTATCAACTATCGCATTAACTGAAATTTCTCACTTACAACAACATTAAATAATCTATTATCCAATTACTTTGCACATTAATGACATACATCTGGCAGTAACAAACAGCAAGGTGCGAGGTGAGAGTAACATTGGCTGTGATGGTTAAGGTTATTTGTCAACTTGGCTGGACCGTAATTCTCAGTGGCTGGGCAGTTATGTAATGATGTAAGTTGGCATTTATGTAATGATGCAATTTTGCAGTTATGTAATGATGTAATTTAACAATGAAATGATCTGATCATCCTCCATTTTCTGATCTGATGTGGTCATCCTCCATTTTCACATAATGCTCATTTTTACATAATGACTTGGTCTTTAGAACTTAACCATGTTGACAAGCGAAGAGTGAGTTTAGTTATTCCATGAGATTTACTTCCTCCTCTCTTGGTTGTATGCATCTCACCAGTACCAATTTGTTATAAGTAGAAATCCATCCCATATTTCTTCTTGTAGCAGGTGCCAAAGAGTATGTAAACCTCATCTGTCCTTAAAATCATCTCTTCCATTTCATTCCAGACATTAGAATATGCTTTCTTTTACCCCCTTTTATATATCTTCCTTTTTGACAATCAAGGTTTTCCATCCATCCTATGTTGATTTATGAGCCTTGACTCATGAAAGAAGAAGCTGAAACTAGATTTTTAATCATTTTGACCCAAGGATGCTCATAACATTCTCCCATCCTCAAGTTCCTGTCTAATGTGAAGAAAGTTCCAGTAGAATCCAGGTTCATTGTCTATAAATTAAAAGTATAATTATTTCTCTATGCCAAATTCTTAGGCATTTAAGCATTGGAATATCCAACACTGAGGTCTCCAACTGAACAACATATTTTGCATTATCCATCCTTACTAAAAATTATTCATTGTTTATGCTTTATTTTCAGCCATATTCCATACTGTTGTACAGTTCACTGATGTCACATTTCATTTTTCATACATTTTCCTCCAGCCCCATCCTCAGCTTGGGTCTGATGGGTTAAACTCCCACCTACATTTTTGAGTCTCATTTTATCTACTTGTATGCATCAGTGATTGTTTTCCCTGTCCCTCAGGTTTCAAGAAAGATTCTGTAAGTCCAATGCCCATTTCCTACCCACTTTCTTGGATTTGCTTCCTTTGGATCCTGCCAGGACCATGTAGACTCAAGTGGCTTCTGCTATTAGGATCAGAGTTACTTGCTGAGATAGACATGGTACCTTCACTGGCACAATTTGAAAGCAAGGGTATATTGTTAGAGACATGTATGACCTCATGAGAACTATGATTAGTGGACTAGCATCTTCTGAATAACAAAAGTAATTTTTTTTTTTTTTGTTATTTTTTCATACGTATAGAACATGATTTAAACCTCTAGTAGCATAGTGCCTAAGGCATTTGACTGCTAACCAGAAGGCTGGCGGTTCAAACCCACCAGCCACTCCTCGGAAGGAAGATGGGGTAATCTACTTCTGTAGTGATACTGCCTTGGAAACCCAAGGAATGGTATCTATGAGTCAGATCTGAGTCAATGGCAGTGAGTTTGGTTTGGTTTTGAAATTGCTAGCTAGAAATTATGGAAGTCAGTCCTTGTCATTTGAGGATTCTGCATTTGCAAATTTGCCTGCTTGCTACAATATTTTTCTAATGCCAAAATGAATACTCATGGCACTTTTGCAGTCATGTATGGACATGTTGTGTTGTTGTTGCTATGTGCTGTTCAGTCGGCCCCAACTCAGAGCTACCCCTCCTTGGGTTTCTGAGGTGGTATCACTATGAAAGTAGATTGCCCAACCTTCCTTCTGAAGAATGGCTGGTGAGTTTGAACCACCAGCCTTCTGGTTAGCAGTCAAGTGCCTTAGGCACTACACTACCAGAGACATGCACAAATTGCAAAAGATTTAAGTCACTCAATACTCAATGCTGGTTCAGTATTTGCTAATTAATATCCAAAGAGGCTCATAGCACATAACTACCATGAATAATGAGAATCAACTGAATATATGACATTATATTTTTTTAATCTTTAATAGATGTATATGTCTTAAAAAAAAAAAAAAAGATTATCTCTCAAGAAAGAAAACTTTTAGCATCCCTCCTATTTTGAGTTCCTTTTTCATATGCCTTTTCTTTTCTACCTCTGGTCAACAGAAATAAATGTATCTTTCCCTGTCACATGGTGTCACAAAACACCACTTCTCTATCAAGTACCACTGGGCGACACCTGAAACATTTAAATCTGAGAAAATTAATAATAAAATATTCCCTGAACACACACCTGGTGATGTGCAGCTATACAACCTGTCTGTAAATATTGCTTCCTCCTTATCTGAAAATGATTTCAGAACAAGAATTTATTCCAGTTTCCCTTCATCATATAGCACCTACATCTTATCTCACATCAGTTTAATAATCTACAAGAAAGCCTTGCTTCTGCCCATCCAATTGTGTAATCTCTAGTCAATCTAGATAACATGCTAACAGCTTTTATCCTCGGCCTTCCTCTCACTGTTATGGCCAGGTCAACCCTCACCTTACATTCCAGAGTAAATCACAAACTGTTCCACTTTTAAAGCTTACTCTATACTTACTCAATTCTGGAATCTGAATCGTATTTAAAATATTCTGAGTCATAACCAGAGTTTTAAAAATAAAAGTTCCCACAACCAATGCAACAGTGTGGGCAATTACCAACCTTTTCAAACATCTTCCTGATTTCAGCTATCCCATGATCTGCCTTCTTTCTTCTCATTGACTCTTCTTCACACATCAATTCTTCCCTCATTTAAAGAGGCTTCTGAAACCTAAAAGGAATTTACCGAGTAATTCTACCCTCTCTAGAAACCTCAACTCTTTAAACCAAATGTTCTCTTCTTGTTAATTTGTTTTTCCTTCAAGAAGCAATAACCCTCCTGAGGTCTCCTGAACATCTTTTCCTGCCTTGTACTAAGTAATCCTGTTTCTAATAGCATCACCTGTTATGGCACTGTTTCATGATATTGCTTATAAGCTCTAATTTCTTCTGTGGCACTCTCTTGGTCTACTCTCTTCCCCTTCCAGCACCACTTTCATAACTTTCTGTAGTTCTTATAGGAGCCAGCAGTCTCCTTCCCTCTTCTTTGTAGGTAGTACCTGTGCAGGCTTAGCTCACATATCTCTCAGATTTTTAGCAACTTACAAGAAATATAAAACTCCAATCTCCTGATTGAACTATTGAGGAAAACAATATTTCTCATCTTTCCAAAAATACCACTTCTAGGTTAGATAAAGTCTAAAACTGACTCACAGTCACTGATTCATAGTGACCCTGTGTGCAATAGAATGAAACACTCCCCTGTTGTGCCAAATTCTCACAATCCTTTTATACCTGAGCCCATCATTGGAGCTGCTCTGTCAATCCATCTTATTGAAGAGCTTCCCCTTTGTTGCTGACTCTCCACTTTACCAACCGTGACATCCTTCTCCAGGGAATCGTCCCTTCTGACAACATGGCCATAGTAGGTAAGATGAAGTCTGGCCATTATCACTTCCAAGGAGCATTCTGGCTGCACTTCTTCCAGAACAGATTTGTTAGTTCTTCTGGAAGTCCATGGTACTTCCAGTATTCATCGTCGACACCACAACTAAAAAGCACCAACTCTTCTTTGGTCCTCCTTATTCATTGTCCAGCTTTCACATGCATTTGAGGCCATTGAAAATACCATGGCTTGGGTTAGGTGCACCTTAGTGTTCAAAGAAACATCTTTGCTCTTTAGCACTTCAAAGAGGTCTTTTACAGCAGATTTGCCCAGCGTACTACATCGTTTGATTTCTTGACTGCTGCTTCCATTGATGTTGATTGTGGATCCAAGTAATAAGAAATCTCTGACAAGTTCAATCTTTTCTCCATTTATCATGATGCTGCTTATTGGTTCTCCACATCTAGTGTTCCCTTATTACTGTCATCAGATCAATTATCCTAAACACTATTTTGCTGAAAGATGCTTCATGGCTCTATTATTATTACATCAAAAGCAAACCACTCTTTCTGAATTCAAAGATGTACCAATACTTGGTCCCACTCATCCTGATTTCAATTACCCTTTGCTTTTTATCTTTCAAAGCTAATGGTTTTTTTAGGTTTATACCGGTGCATGGTTCTTTTGTCTTTTTTGTTCCTTTCAGTATCATGCAATATGTTTTGTTGCCCTTGTTAATGTTTTGGCCTTAAATTATAATTTGCCTGGTTAACACTGTCACACCAGATTTCTTTCAGTTAATATCTGTATGGTGTTTCTTTTTACTTCTCTTCTTTTTCAGTCTTTCTATGTGGCTTTAAATTGCTCCATTACTACTTTAAATTGCATCTTTTAAGCAACATATGCTTAGGTTTTTTAAATTGTATTGTCCAATCTAAGTCATTCTCTTTCAATAGATGAGTTTAGTTGATTTACATTTCATGGAACTATCTGTGTATTTGGACTGATTTTTACTTGTCTTACTTATCTTATTTACCATTTTTTTCCCTGCCTTTTCTTATACCGTTGCCTTTTGCTGGAGTGATAAGGATGTTCTATATTTTTCTTTGTTTGTTTTGTTTTTCTCAGTTGTATTGCTAATTATAGTTTAATTTTCCATTCTATTAGTGACAGTCCTTGATTTTTGTGTGTGTGGTAAAAATATATATTAAGAAACATGGCCAATTCAACAATTTTCACATTGTTGTGGTGACACAGTGATTAATGCATTGGGCTGCTAACCATAATGTCAGCAGTTCAAACCCACCAGTCACTCTGTGGGAGAAAGATGAGGGAGTCTTACAGGTTATGGGGCAGTTCTACTCTGTCTTATAGTGGATTGACAACCCACTGAAGAATGACCTTGTCTCCTTACCTTATGGTTCTTGTCTAGATTTGCTTTTGCATATTTTAATTACTTTATGGTCAAAAAAAATAATTAAATTTACTATCATTTAATCATAGTCTTTGCTATAATGTAGATCTCTGTCCTGACTTCTTCCACATTTTTCTTGTTCTGATTCCCTATTTCATCTACTGCTTTCTTAACATAAAATTTCTGCATGTGTTTTAGAATTTTGTCTTTATGGTTAATGTTTGCCTGATTACTTTTTCTCTTTTTCTCCATTGCTCTCCCCCACATTCTTACCCTTCCTGACTTCACAATTTTTCAATTACCTCCACCTGGCCCCCAATTTTCAAATCCAAAAGCAGACCTTATCATGGTCATTGGGGGCTCTAGCACTTTGGAGATATTGGCAATATCACAGAGGGAATGATGAAACAAGTGGTGGATGGTTCAGTTCCTAATCCTGACAATGTGTCTCTATCTTCCTTCTTAGATTTCCAATGTCCTTAATCAGTAGCCTCCAAGCAACAGCTGATAACAATTTTTTCCACCATCATTTTGAGAACAGGAAAATCCTATCTCAGCTCCTGGCTTTAAGCTTTGGGCCTGAATATGGTCTCCATATCATATAGAATTTTTTTTTCTTTTTTTACCCTACAGGAGCTTAACCCCCAGCTGCCACTACCTATGGCTGGACATACATTCCATCCTTATCCATTAATTTGATCCTAGGAGCTCTGGTAGCATAGTGCTTAAGGCACTTGACTGCTAACCAGAAGGCTGGTCATTCAAACCAACCAGCCACTCCTTGGAAGAAAGGTTGGGCAATCTACTTCTGTAGGGATACTGCCTCAGAAACTGAAGGAAGGGTTGCTGTGAGTCGGGTCTGACTCCACAGCACATAACAACAACGACAACAATACTGCTTTATATTTTTGTTTCATTTGCGGTCCATGGAAATGTTTAAATAGTATTTGAACTTGACTGCTGCAAATTCCTTTTTCAGTAGTTAATCTCTTATTTTTTAGTGTTTGGAAGTGATGGGAAGTGTGTCAAAGCCTTACTTTGCTACACTAGCCTGACCAGAAGTTCAACTTTACTTTCAACTACTCATCAAAATAAGACCTAAAGTAAATCATATTGTTTATTTCTGTATTAAAGCCTCTGACTATGCTGTACTGAATGCTCTCATTTTGCTTTTGTATAGCCTTGAAGACTTAACCCACCTCCTTCCTCCCTAGTGAAGATGTTTCCAAATGTTCTATCTCATACGCTTGTTCTTTTTTTAATTTCTTAAGTACTGTAGATTCTTGATGAATGGAAATTTAACATTCAGAGTTTGGTCATTTTATAAATTATTTAGAAGATGCATAGTTTACAGTAACTTGTGATTTGGTCCAGGCATAACTTAACTAGTTATAAAACTAGATAACCCTTAAAATGATGATTTCATTGTGCTTAGTCTATCATATAGTCAGTAACTACCAAAAAGTGATTAAAAACTTCCCTTCCTCATGTTTAGATTCTTTTGTAATTATGTCTATTGCCCATTTATAGATGCAATAGAGTAAAGAATTTATTTTAACTGCAAGATTGAATTTAATAACATTTTGTAGTTTTAAGTTCTGCCTTTAAATATTTTCAAGTTTTAAATAAGTACTATTGCAATTTTTCAGTTATATTTTATTTAATTTTAGAAATTAGAGTAAATTTTATTAGTGGTATTTTTATAGTTAGGGTATTTACAAAGATCTAAGGGCATCTTTTATTAATATTAAGAGTCTACGCATAAAATGCTCCATTTAGTGCCCATAAATTTCACTCTTTTTTTTTTTTCATAATTATTATTTGGTCCTTTGAACTAGATTATAAGCTCCTTGAGAGCAGAAAATGTCTTGCAGAATGTAGCACAGAGTTGAGTAACAAGTGTTGTGAAGACTCTAGTCTACCACGCAAAGCCAGAACTTAGCACAGGATCAGGCACACATGAAACTCTATAAATGATTTACTATTTAATGCTCAATCAAATCATTTTTATTTTCCTCAATCTTATCTATGGCAGATAGTATGCAAAAATTGGGCAATAAATGCATTTAACTTATGGATGGCTTTCTTCAATTTCATGCATGAACTCAAAGCAGCAATAGAAAGAATCCTAGAACACCAAGATATGTTATTATGAGCTAGGATTATTAAAATTGTACCAGGGAATTTTCTCTATATCTTAAATAAAGTCTTTTAGGAATAGGATTTTGTCTTCTATTTGTTTTTGTATCTCCCTTAGCACTTAATCACATCAACTTACTCAACAAATTCTTTTTGTATGAATGCTACTTTCAGAAATTTCTACATGGTGAATTTGAGAACTCAACTAGTTCCTTGGTGAAAACCGAACCAAAACCAAACCAACTGCCATCGAGTTGGATCTGACTCATAGCCACCCCTCCTTGGGTTTCCAAGGCAGTATCACTAAAGAAGTAGATTGCCCACCTTCCTTCTGAGGAATAGCTGGTGGGTTTAAACTGCCTTCTGGTTAGCAGTCAAATGCCTTAGGCACTACACTACCAGAGCTCCTAAAATGGACCTGGGCAAACTTCAGCATCAGGTATAAGGTGATACTTTATAATCAAGTGTAAGACTCTGAGACATCATGCTACTTTTTGCCAGTTGGGTTATCTATGTGGCAAACCCTGTTTCCAGTGTTAATATTAAATTCTTTATCTCTATATCTCCCCTTGCCCCTGGTCCCTGAAGTTCAATGGCTTGATAATTGTTATAATGCAAAGCGATGGTTGTGCTTGGTCTTTGTCTGATTTGTGACTACTTTTTCTTGGTTATTTTTGACTTTACCATTTCATCTACCTCCTGAGACTTTGATGCTGAATACATATTTTATTTATCTGAATTTTAAAATGCTATCATCCTTTGTGAGAAAAGATAAGAGTGCTTTTTTTTTGTTGTTGTTGTTGATCCCCCTGTGGAGTTGTTCTTTGTTTTATCAGTAATACAATAGCTAAAGAACTACTTTAATGGGATATGTTCTGAGTGTCTGAAGGATATATGCAGATTGGAATTATCTCTTAAGTGAATTTTCCCTAACCTAGGAAGATTTCACCATCCCTACATATGTCTGTGCTTCAGCTGTTGCATGCTCTAGTAGACTGAATTGTATTGAATGTATTGATGTCCTTATCCCTAGAACCTGTTGATGTTACTTTATATAACAAAAGAAACTTTGCAGATGTGTTGAAGTTAAGGATCTTGAGATGTGGATATTATCCAGGATTATGCAAGTGAGTACTAAATCTAATTATAAGTGTCCTTATAAAGTAGAGGCAGTGAGACATTTGATATGGAAAAGGAGAAGGTGATGTGATGATGCAAGCAGAAAATGAAGTAATGCATTTTGAAGATGGAGCAAGAGGTGACAAGCTAAGGAATACAGGTGGTCACTAGAAACTGAAAAAGTCAAGGAAACAAATTATCCACTGAAGATTCCAGAAGGAAACAGCCTTACAGGTATCTTACCTTTAGCTCATGAAGCTCATCTCAGATTTCTGATTTTCAGAACTTTAAGAGAATGTGTTGTTTAAGCCACTGAATTTGTGGTGATTTGTTACAGCAGCAACAATAAAAAAAAAACCAAACTCACTGCCATCAAGTTGGATCCAACTCATAGCGACCCCTCCTTGGGTTTCCAAGGCAGTATCACTACAGAAGTAGATCGCCCAATCTTTGTTCCAGAGTGGCTGGTAGGTTTGAACCACCAGCTTTCTGGTTAGCAGTCAAATGCCTTAGGGACTATGCCACCAGAGCTCCCTACAGCAGCAAAAGGAAACTATTAAAAACACTATATATATATATATATATATATATATATATATATATATATATATATCTTAAGTATGCAACTCATTGAATAAATGGCACAGCACCCTAGAAGTTCAGATCTAAAGAGATCTAATCTCAGAACATTTAATTGTACTCAAGTGGAGCCGGTACATAGAGCAAGAGCAGGGACCAATAACCAATAAGCAGGATAAACATGTGCTTAGGGCATAAAGAAAACAATACAAGTTGTCCAAAGTAAAGACCCATAGAAGCAAAGCAGACAGTGCACAAGGAAAAACAAGTATTGCAGTGGGCAGGAATTGTCAGGGCACTAAATAAAACTGATACCAACTACAGTGCGTGAGAAGTGCCAGCCATGCTCAAGATCATTTATGCTTTGAGGCCCCTACTAGTTCAACACCTTCATTGACATTTTTCTCAACAATCCCCTCCTATGCAATTGAAATTCCTTATCTAGGAATATCTCTTGGGAGAATACCATTTCTTTCTAATAAACAAGAGGTAGGGTGGGCTATCGAGTCTAACTCTTGTTACATTCACTCAATATACAAATGGATCCTACATGAACAGTTACTGGGCAAGGATGGATTATGTTAATAGACAATAATATTTTTTCTCTATTTTGAGAGACCCATCTTGCACATTCATGTCTGCTGATCTAGTAACTTCAGCCAGGAGGGCCAACAATGCTCTTTGCACAACACAAACACAAGAGTATGTCTTGCACAAGTCCTGATACAAATAATAATAATAATAATAATAAAGAAAAGAAACAATGGGAACTCCAGTCTCAGATGACACACAAAAGCCAGGAAACTCAAATAAGTCAACCATTGTAAAGAATGCAATCAAGTTACTTTTTAATTTTATAGCATACATGCACAAAGTTATGTCCTAAATTTTGTAAACAATAATATTTATAACTTTGACTTTAAAATATGTTTGGCATATGCATGGACACAGTCTAGCATGCATTTAATATAAGAATAACATGGATAATAGTGTAATAGGAGCTCTGGTAGCATAGTGCTTAAGGCACTTGACTGCTAACCAGAAGGCTGGCAGTTCAAACCTACCAGCCACTCCTCGGAAGGAAGATGGGGCAATCTACTTCTGTAGTGATACTGCCTCAGAAACCCAAGGAGTGGTCACTATGGTTTGGGTCCGAATCGACAGCACATAACAGCAACAACAATAGTGTAATATAATACTAACATAGCAAACGCCCAAAACATACTGGTAACATTAATATGTAACTAATACAAAATGGAAGCAGCAGTCAGGACATCAGAGGACATATAGCACTAGGCAAATCGGCTGCAAAGGACCTCTTTCAAGTGCCGAAGAGCAAAGATGTCTCCTTGAGGACTAAGGTGCGTCTAACACAAGCCATGGTATTTTCAATCGCCTCATATGCATGTGAGAGCTGGACAATGAATAAGGAAGACCAAAGAAGAGTTGATGCTTTTGAGCTGTGGTGTTGGCGAAAAATGCTGAAAGTACTATGGACTGCTAAAAGAACTAACAGGTCTGCCCTGGAGGAAGTGCAACCAGAATGCTCTTTGGAGGCGAGAATGGCCAGACTTTATCTCACATACTTTAGTCATGTTGTCAGAAGGGACCATTCCCTGGAGAAGGATGTCCTGCTTAGTAAGTTGGAGGGTCAAAGAAAGAGGGAAAGGCCCTCAACCAGATGGATTGACACGGTTGTTGTTGTTGTTGTTGTTATGTGCTGTCAAGTCGGCCCCGACTCATAGCGACCCCTCCTTGAGTTTCCAAGGCAGTATCACTACGGAAGTAGGATTGCCCAACCTTCCTTCCGAGGAGTGGCTGGTGGGTTTGAACCGCCAGCCTTCTGGTTAGCAGTCAAGTGCTTTAGCCACTATGCTATCAGAGCTCCTATGGATTGACACGGTGGTAGCAGTGATATGCTCAAGTATAGCAAGAGTCATGGAGCTGGCTCTGAACCAGGTAGTGTTTCGTTCTGCTGTGCATAGGGTCACTATGATTCAGAGATGCCTCAATGACACTTAACAACAACAACAACAACAACAATACAAAAAGTTTTAATTTCTATATCAATTGAGTTACATTTTTTATTGTCCGTTTTGTGGGACACAGTGCTTGATGTTATCCTGTATAGGCTAATAAATGATGGGAGCTGTAGGGGCGTAGTGCCTAAGGCATTTGACTGTTAAACAGAAGGCTGGCAGTTCAAACCCACCAGCCACTCCTCAGAAGGAAGATTGGGCAATCTACTATCTGTAGTGATACCACCTCAGAAACTCAAGAAGAGGTCACTATGAGTCAGATCCAACTGGATAGCAGGGAGTTTGTTTGTTTGTTTGTTTTGGGCTAATAAATGAGGTGTAAGGCACATTGAGTATGCAAAATTCAATATTTATTTACCATGAAAAATATATTTCCCTTCTGCAAGAGTGTGTTTCTAAATTTGTCTTCCAAGAAAATAAAAAAGTGTGTTTATCAGAACATTATATTTATATTTTATCAAAATATTTGCATGCCTCCATGTAAAGACATTAAACGATTCCTTGAAGAAATAAATTAAATTAATATTTATGTAATACAAATTATATAAATGTATTTTATTTTACATTTCCCTGCTGGTGGACTTTCTTTCAAGAAATTGATTGATATTGTTATGATGCAAAGCAAACTTGCTTGTTGAGAAGCAACAATTACTACATAAATTATGCATCTCCAACATGGAAGTTGAACAATTCCACAAAAAAATAAGATGTTTGTTTTATAAATTTTGTATATGATAACAATTATATTTTCCTTTTCATTTTGGACAGACAGAACTTCACATTAGTTGTCTGTCCTTAACCACATAAGAAAGCATCAATTACACTATAATCACATGACTTGTGACATATCTGCGCCTATCCTGTGCAAAGTGAATCAAACTACATCTTCAGATTGAGCATACCCTTGTATTTATGTCATGCACTTTGTAATTAGTCTTTCCCTTGTAAGGTATCAGCAGTAGTCCAATGAACTGTGAAGATGCATAATCAAAGAATAGAAAGTGAGTGTCAAGTTTTCAAGCATTATTTCAAAACAAAAAACACTCATAGAGATCTGCGAAGGACCTGTCAACAAACATTGTACAACAAATGAATAAAATTATTTCCAACTGCCTTGTAAGTACTATTCTTTTTGACTATCTTGAAACTGAAGAACAAAATTAGGTGTTCCAAATGAATTTTTTTTTACTTACTAATTTTCAAATATAAATTTTTGTGTTAACATTCAAATGCAAATGTAAATTGTATTTTATAAATTTTACTTGTTTTATAAATGTTATTTATTTTCTATTTTCTGGATGATAAACAAACAAGGTTCTATAACCCAAATATATTTCCAAGGTGCAAAGCTAATGGTGAAAATTAAAAGAGGGAGTGTCTACTGTATTCTCCATCAGTGGGAAATATACAGATATATTATTTTGTTTGCAAACTACTCAGTTCTAAATTATTTTAAGTCTTAATTTGTTATGGATGGATTTAGCAATAGATGCAACTTGAATATAAAAGATAAACATAAAAATAGTTCAATTCACAGAAATTATATGTTGTCATAATTAAATCAAAGACATAATTTTGGCTTAACTCATGAACTAGAAATGCAAATTAATGAAGAACATCAGAATTGGAAAGCTGTTTTGCAACACATAATGACTGTCATTATAACAATCCCTGACTATGGGCTACCTTTTCAAGAAAGAAATGAAGTATTTGGGTTCCCACAAAATGGAAATTTGGGGGGTTTACTTGAATTTGTTGTTCAGTTTGATCCATTTTTAATAGGTCACATCTGAAAATATGATAACATTGGAAACAGCAACCCATCATGATTATCTAAAAGAATATGTGAAGAATTATGTTCTGGTTACCTAGTGCTGCTCTGACAAGAATATATCACAAAAGGGATGACCTTAACAAACAGGAGTTTATTCTTATAATTTAGAGGCTTTAAGTCTAAGTTCAAAGTGCCAGGCTCTAGGGGCTAGGTGAAAGCCCCTCAACCTTGGGGTCCAGCTCTGCCTCCTGCTCCTGGCCCACTGGAGCTAGAAGCATTTCTCCACTCAGACAGCTGCTGGCTGCTGAGGCTAAGAAACCCCAAGGTTGACAAGGAAAAAGGCACAGTCCCAATATTACCAAACCACATGGCAGGCCACTAACTTAAGTCCATTGTAAGTCCCAAGGTTGGCAGAGCATAGCAGGCTGCTGAGCAATGACACGGCTACATGCAGGGTCCAAGCATGCCATAGGCTAGAGACCATTCCCAAGGCTTCTCCTTATATACAGGAAGCCAACCATATCCCAAAGGCAGGTACTCAGCTGCTTGTGGTAGATCTCACCATGGAGTTGACTGCCAGTCTCATCATGGGGAACAACTACCACAAGCTGTCCAGCCACTCAACAAGGCCCAGGCAAGTTGACACAAAAACATAACTACTACAAATTAATAAACTTAATAATTGATAAAATTTGATCAACTATTTTCATTGAAATAATTATGGCTCATTATTTCAGTTTGTCCCTACTTTTGATTCTTGAACTTTCTCATACTTGTCAGCTAAGTTTGTTTTAAGATATGTATCTGCAACAGACGGAAAGCCTATAGAGCAATTTATCACATTTACTAGCTTAAAAAGTCATATCAGTGAAGAAATTGCAAATCAAGTACTTCACTATTAATATCAAGTTTGCAAAACGGGTTTTTCTAAGTGGAGAATCCAGTCTTACGTCACTGCTGCCAATATGCTAGGGAGCTATAACAGCATGCAACAGAAAATTTTAGAACGTACTAAATATGCCATTTTCATCCTATGTGCTATTCATTCACTTGATCTTGTAGGACATAGCACAGTAGATTGTTGTCCAGAAGCAATTGATTCTTTTACTGCTGGTTAATTATTCTACATACTTTTTGCTGCCTCTACTCACTGATGTTTTCCAGTAATATATCACACAGTGTTCCACTGCTATTCATGAAGTGGATGGCCTCTTTCTTCTTCCAAGTCTGTTTTAGTCTGGAAGTTCCACTGAAACTGGACTATATGAAGAACATGGCATTAGGATTGGAGTAAGAAAAGACAGCATGACCAAAGTAGGTGAGATGAAATCTGGCCATTCTCACTTCCAAGGAGCATTCTGGCTGTACATCTTCCAGGATAGATTTGTTAGTCCTTTTCGTGGTGCATGGTACTTTCAATATTCTTTGCCAACACCACAACTCAAAAGCATCAACTCTTCTTGGGTCTTCCTTATTCATTGTCCAGCTTTCACATGCATATGAGGTGATTAAAATACCATGGTGTAGGTTAGGCAGATCTTAGTCTTCAAGGAGATATCTTTGCTCTTCAGCACTTGAAAGAGGTCTTCTGCAATAGATTTGCCCAATGCAATATGTCTTTTGATGTCTTGACTGCTGCCTCCATGGGTGATGATTGTAGAACCAAGTAATATGAAGTCTTTGACAACTTCAATCTTTTCTCCATCTATTGTGATGCTGCTTATTGGTCCAGTTATGAAGATTTTTATTTTCTTTATGTTGAGGTGTAATCCATACTGCAGACTGTCATCTTTAATCTTCATCAGTGTCTCAAGTCATCCTCACTTTCAGCAAGCAAAGTTGTGTCATCTGCATAATGCAGGTTGATAATGAGTCTTCCTCCAATCCTGATGCCACATTCTTCTTCATATAGTCCAGTTTCTCATATTATTTGTTCAGCATACAAGTGGAATAAGTATGGTGAAAGGACACAACCCTGATACACTGCCTTCTTGATTTGTAACCATGCAGTGTCCCCTTGTTCTGGTTGAATGATAGCCTCCTGGTCTGTGTACAAGTTCTTCATGAGCACAATTAAGCATTCTGGAATTCCCATTCTCCTCAACGTTATCCATAATTTGTTATGCTCCACACAATCGAATGCTTTTGCATAGTCAATAAAACACAAGTAAACATCTTTTTGGTATTTTTTGTTTTAAGCCAAGATCCATCTGACATCAGGAATTGTATTCCTCGTTCCACATCCTTTTCTGAATCCAGCTTGCATTTCTGGAAGTTCTCTGTCAATATACTGCTTCAACTGTTTTTGAATTATCTTCAGTAAGATTTTACTTACATGTAATATTAATGATATTATTTGATAATTTCTGCCTTCTGTGGGATCATCTTTCTTTGGAATGAGTACAAATATGGATCTCTTCCAGTCAATTGGCCAGGTAGCTGTCTTCCAAATCTCTTGGCATAGCCAAGTGAGTGCCTCCAACATGTCATCTGCTTGTTGAAACATCTCAGTGGGTGTCCTGTCAATTCCTGGAGCCTTGTTTTTCACCATTCCTTCAGTGCAGCTCTGACTTCTTCCTTCAATACCATTTGTTCTTGATCATATTCCACCTGCTGAAAAGGATGAACATAGACCAATTCTTTTTGGTACACAGAATGACTCTGTGTATTCCTTCCATCTTCTTTTAATGTTTCCTGCATCATTTAACATATTGCCCACAAAATCTTTCAATATTGCAATTCAAGGCTTGAATTTTTTCTTCCGTTCTTTCAGCTTGAGATGTGCCGAGCATGTTCTTTCCTTTTGGTTTTCTAACCCCAGGTCTTTGCACATTTCATTATAATAATTGGCTTTGTCTTCTCCAGCTGCTCCTTGAAATCTTCTGTTCAGCTCTTTGATCTTGTCATTTCCTCCATTTGTTTTAGCTACTCTTCATTCGAGGGCAAGTTTCAGAGTCTCTTCTAACATCCATTTTGGTCTTTTCTTCCTTTGCTGTCTTTTTAATGACCTTGTTTTCTTCATGGATGATGTTCTTGATGTCATTCCACAATTCCTCTGGTTTTCAGCCATTGGTGTTCAATGCATCAAATCTATTCTTTAGATGGTCTCTAAATTCAGGTGGGATATCATCAAGTCATATTTTGGCTCTTTTGGACTTGTTTTAAATGTCTTCAGCTTCAACTTTAATTGTCATATGGGCAGTTGATGGTCTGTTCCACAGTCTACTCCTGGCCTTGTTTTGTCTGAAGATATTGAGTTTCTCCATCGTCTCTTGCCACAGATGTAATCAATCTGATTCCTCTGTACTCTGTCTGGCAAAGTGTTCATGATAGCTACCATTTATGTTGCTGAAAAAAAAGTATTTGTGATGAATAAGTTGTTTGTCTTGCAAAATTCTATCATGTGATCTCCAGCATTATTTCTATCACCAAGGCCATATTTTCCAACTATAGTGACTCTTCTTTGTTACTAACTTTTGCATTCCAATCACCAGTGATAATTAACACATCTTGTTTGCATGTTTGGTCAATTTCAGACTGCAGAAGTTGGTAAAAATCTTCAATTTCCTCATTTTTTGGCTTTGGTGCTTCGTGCGTAAATTTGAATAATACTAGTAGTAAGTTGTCTTCCTTGTAGACATATGGATATTATCCTATCACGGACAGCATTGTACTTTGGGATAGATCTTGATACATTCTTTGTGACAATGAATACCACACCCTCAACAAAATATATTCACCTAGTGGCTGCAACAATGGTCTCAGGTATAGCAAGGACTCAGGTATAGCAAGGATTGTGAGGCTGGTCCAGGACCAGGCAGTGTTTCATTCTGTTGTACATAGGGTCACTATGAGTCGGAGATGATTCGATGGCACCTAATAACAACAACTCACTGATGGGCTGTTCTTAAAACATATTTAGGCATTGATTGAGTATTAAAATGTCTTTCTAATATACTGGGAAGCACATGCTGTAGAAATGAGTGCAATACTGGAATTGTACACTCATATTTTAGATGCTTTAGAAAATATTGCCGAAGGCCAGGCACAAAAAAGAAATACCAAAAGAGAAACTGAAAACATTGCAAACATTAGAGCATGCATTTATGTTGGTTATGTGGAATAGTATATTGCAGCATTTTCTTAGGGTGAGCCAAACTCATCAAGATTCACAAGTAAATTTAGTGATAGGCATAGATGTCGACCAATCACTAGCAGTATTTATATAATTTAAGATTTTGAAAATACAACAAAATAAATACTGACAAACACTGATTATCAACCAATTCACCATTACAGAAACATTAGAAAGAAACAAATAAATGATGAAGTGCTCCAGAAGTATTGATTGCCAGAGTTCAGTTTTACATAACCACATACTACACCATCATTGACATACTTAAACCTTTGTATGAAAAGGGCAAAAATGTGTGAAGTTTTTTTTCCAAATATTTTCCTCTTTAAACAATGTGGATATAACTGAAGAAGAATACAGGAAAACAACCAATAATTTAGTGCAGGCTTATCCTGATGACTTAAATAGAAACCTTTACAAAGTAGTGTGACAGTTTCATTCTTATATGAGAATTAAATTTATAGATTCAGGAAATGAAAAGTGATTGGTGGGCTCCCTCTCAGTTCAACTCCCAGATCAGTAAGGAGACACCAAGCTTTGAGGTGCTGAGACAGAAAGCTATCTTAGTTTTCTAATGCTGCTATAACAGAAACGCCACAAGTGGATAACTTTAACAAACAGAAATTTACTTTCTTATAGTTTAGGAAGGAGCTCTGGTAGCATAGTGCCTAAGGCACTTGACTGCTAACCAGAAGGCTGGAGGTTCAAACCCACCAGCCACTCCTCGGAAGGAAGGTTGGGCAATCCTACTTCCGTAGTGATACTGCCTCGGAAGCCCAAGGAGGGGTCGCTATGAGTCAAGGGCTACTCGATGGCAAATAACAACAACAACAACATAGTTTAGGAGGCTAGAAATCTGAGTTCAGAGTGTGGACTCTAGGGACTGAGTAGAGGCCCCTCATCCATAGGTTTCAGCTCTGCCTTCCAAACTCACTGGAACAAGCTGGAGGTCTCCTGACTCACGCAGCTGCTAGCTGCTGAGGTTGATGAATCCAAGATTGACAGGCAAAATGGCATATGGTTGGCTCACAGGCTGCAAAGGCAAAAATCCCAAGATCAGCAGGCAACATGACAGGTGATTGGTTCAAGTCCAGGAACTGGAGATAATGATGTGCCAAATGCAGAATCCAAAATGAGCAAAAAGCTAGAGACCCTTCCCAAAATTTCTCCATATATACTAGAAGCAGGTCATACCCCAAAGCAACTCTTCTTCAACTAATTAGTTATTCACAGCAGCTTCCACCATGGAGATGATTACACTACATCCAGTCTCATCATGGGAGATAACAACATCTAGTTGTGAAGCCACTCAAAATCACAGTCCAGCCAAGTTGACACACAACCTTGGCTACCACTTAAGCTCTATGCAGGCCACCAAGCAAGGAGCTTGGAGACTGCATCTCAGATCATGTTCCCCAAAACTGGAGGCTTCAGGGCTAACATGGAATGGGAAATAAAGAAGTTACAATTATTCATGGGTTTTCTGGGAACTCATTAACTATGCATTAGGCTTATTAACATGTGGAGGGTGCAGTCAGAATGAAGTGTGACAGCCATCAAGGAGTGTGTTTTTCAGGTTCTGACGTACATAGGTCAGTCAAGAACACAATGCAGAGTGATTGCTCATGGGTAAATCGGAGGGATTTTGGTAGGAGAATGTACTGGGTATCTAGCAGAATATGTAGAAGGAACTTGGGTATTATTTCAGTCCTTGCAGTCAGGCCACTTGGAATGGGAAATTCCTACAGAAAGATAAATTTTACTCATGTACATGTATGATTCCTTAATAGAAGATAAAATATAATTTGTAAGGAGCTCTGGTGGCATAGTGCCTAAGGCATTTGACTGCTAACCAGAAGGTAGGTGGTTCAAACCCACCAGACATTCTACGGAAGACTTGGCAATCTACTTCTATAAAGATTTACTTCGTCAGAAACCTAAAGGGAGTCACTATGAGTTGGAATTGACTCAAAGGCAGTGAGTTTGGTTTTTTGTTTAATGTTGAAATGGCTTTATATATTTTACTAACTTTAATGATCACAAACTTCACAACAGAATGCTCATTTCATCCCTAAAGAGACTCAAAAACCTCAGCATACAACAATAATACAAGGCAAGATTCATTATGTATGGAAGCAGATATCATTCGGCAGCTTAATTGTGCCAAAATCATTAGAGAATCTGTAAGATCAAAGAATAGAAACAAATATTTTAATTGTAACGTGTTAGAAGTGAAAGATCTATCTAAAAATAAGATAGTAATTCATTGTAATATATATATATATATTTTTTTAATTGTGATTTGGGTGAAAATTTACAGAACAAATTGGTTTTCCATTCAACAATCCATACACATTCGGTTTTGTGACATTTACTGCAATCCCCACACTATAACACACTATAACAGCATTCTTCCCACTTGCCCCACAAGGCCTACCCTTCCCTTCATTTTTCCTTCCCTTCCCTCCCACCTTTCCAGCTCTACTCCTGGGCAAATGTTATTCTCTTGATTGCATATACTTGTTCTGATGCCTACCCTCCTGATACTACTGTTCACCTTTTAGGCCTATTGTTGGGCTGAGAGTTGAGCCACAGGGGTTAAGTGTACTTCTTAGCTTGCTTAAGCGTCATAGTCTTGAGGGTTCCACCAGTCCTCATCACACCAGTAACTTGGTCTTTTTTATGATTTTGAGTTTTCTTTCACATTTCCCCCCATTCTATACATGACCTTTTATTGTGATCCTTTTCAGAGTGGTCAGGCACCATCTAGTCTTCTGGTCTCAGGGTCATGGAGGATGGGGTACATGTGCTCCTTAGTCCTTTGGACTAGTTATTTCCTGCACCTTTGTTTTCTTCATTCTTGCTTGCTCTGGATGGGGAGAGACCCACAGCTGTCCCTTAGATGGCCATTCACAAGCATTTAAGACCCAGTTGCTACTTACGAATGTGGGATGTACAACATTGTCTTTGTGGGCTATGTTATGCCAGCTGACTATGGTCCTGAGCCTCCATATCCAGTAGCTTATTCCCTCAAGGTGTTTAGTTATTACTAAGACATTTTCATAATTTTGTCCCCTGTATACTCTACTACATTCATGGATATATTTGCAGCAAATATAAAATATATGTAAAGATAGGTTCTGTCAAACCTATATACATTTGTGAGTGTAGTACCATTCACCTTCACACCCTTGTTTACCTTATGTGTCTATCTATATATCCACTCTTAAATTATTGTCATTACTATTATTGCAGGATTGTGTATTCAATAGTATTCCCCTTTGTTACCTTTAACTCTTGTGCTCCTCTCTAACTCTTCTACTGCCTTGATCATTTTGTGCTGATGTCCCCTTTATTGTATATTGCCTTTCCCTTCACCCAAGTTAATATACGTCACCCTCTAGTTTGTGACTGTCCCTCTCTTCCCTTCCCACTCCTGGTAATCTTCAAAGAACAATTCTTTCTGTGTATAAAACTTTTCTTCATTTTTATAGTAGTGGTCTCATACAATAATTGTCCTTTTGTGATTAATTTCACACAGTTCTTTAGGTTCATCCATGTTATGAGATATTTTACAGATTAATTGTTATTCTTTAACACTGCGTACTATTCCATTGTATGTGTATATGATAGTTTATTTATCCATCTGTCATTGATGGGCACTTAGTCTGTTTCCATCTTTTTGCTATTGTGAAAAATGCTGTGGTGAACATGGGTGTGCATGTATCTGTTGGTGTCATGGCACTTATTTTTCTAGAATATATGCCTAATAGTGGCATTGTTGGATCAAATGGTATTCCTATATAAAATCTCTTAAAGAACGCCATACTGCTTTCCACTGTCATTGTACCATTTTACAATCCCACCAGTAATGTATAATTCTTTCAGTCTCTCCACAGCCTCCCCACCATTTGTTGTTTTCTCTTTTTCTTTACCTTTGCTATTAATGCTGGAATGAAATGTTATCTCATTGTTGTTTTGATTTGCATCTCTCTAATGAATAATGATTGCAAGCATTTTTCATTTGTTTGCTGACCACCTTCTTTGGAGAAGTGTCTGTTCATGCCTTCTGCCCATTTTTTATTTAGATTGCTTGTCTTTTTTGTTGTTGTTGAGATGTTGATGTTTTCTAAAAATTTGGAGATTAGTCCCTTGTCCAATATATTGTTGCCAATATTTCCCCAATCTGTAAGGTCTTTTGTGATACTTGTTTTCTGATAGTTAAATTTTCTTTATGATATCTTTTCATTTTTTCTTTTATAAATACAACAGTTATTTTAAAACAAGCAGCAAAATTGAAGTATGAGCCATTTAAAGCAAAACTGATGAAAATCAATCTTTTGTTGTAGTAGATCAACAGAATTTTACATTGATTATTGAAACAACTTAGTTCACTGACTCATTTTCTTTGTTGTAGAATATGTGAATATATTTTTTGTATAAAATGTGGTATATAATTAAAATTTTAGCACCCCACAACTCCTGAAAATTTTATAATCCAATTTATCTTATTCCACCAATTGTCTTGAGCTCTATTGCTAATATTATATTAGCACTTAAGAAAAAGTTACATCATGGATAGCTAAGATATGCACACATATATATATATATATATATATAAATACACACACATATATATGAACACACACATGTATGTATATACACACACATATTCATGTGTGTGTATATACATACACACATATATCTATATATACACACACACAGATATATATTTAAGCACATGCATGTATATAAAATATACATACATATTTAAATATCCATGTACATATATGTACACACACACATATGTATATATGGACCTCTAGTGGTGTAATTATTAAGATATTTGGCTGCTAACCAAAAGGTCAGTGGTTTGAACCCACTAGCTGCTCCATAGAAGAAAGATGGGACAATCTACTTCCATAAACATTTACAACCTTGGAAACCCAATGGGGGTCACTATGGGTCAGAATTGGCTCTATGGCAGTGAGTTTGATTTGGTTTGGTTTACATTTATATACACTCCCACACACACATATATATGAGGAACTCTGGTGATGTAGTGGGTGAAACATTTGGCTACTAACCAGAAGGTTGGCAGTTCAACTCCATCAGTTGTTTCATGGGAGGAAGATGAAGCAATCTACTTCTGTAAAGATTTACAGCCTTGGAAATCCAGAGGGAATCACTATAAGTCAGAATCGACTTGGTGAAAGTGGGTTTTGTGTGTGTGTGTGTATGTATATACATACATACATATATGTATGTACATATCTATGCACACATGTATTTATCCGTGTATATACTGTTTATATATATGTAACTCACATACTCCATTTGAATTCATGAATAAGCAGAGAGGAGAGAGCACCACAGATTATCAGTGTCTAGGGTCCTCACATTCTTTAATCTGGCCCTGGGCAGTGACAGTAAATTTCTTTTTCTCTCTTTTTTGGGTGAAGAGTAGCTGTCATTAATTTTGTTACTCATATCTAGATGTGCAGGTAATACAAATATACATTCTTCTCAGTAACTGTTGTTAGTAGCTGTGAAGTTGGCTGTGACTCATGGTGACCTCATATATGAAACATAGCCCAGTCCTGCAATGATAAGAGTGTTCAATTTTTGTCCATAAATTTTTCATCAGCTAATTTTTGGAAATTGATTGCCAAGTCTTTTTTCTGTTTTAGTCTCAAAACTGTGCTGACACCTGTCCACCACGTTTGAGTGACTCTGCTGGTATTTGAAATACAAGTGGCAAAGTTTCCAGCATTATAGTAACATGCAAGCCACTGCAGTATGACAAACTGACAGTCAGGTGGTGGTTTCAATAATTACACATGGTTTAATTGATTATTCAGGTGAAATTTATTTGATTTTTCAAATAATAATTCATAAAAGCCTGTAACCAATATTAATTATAGGTAGCATTGATTAGCACTGGGAGGCAATATCTCTCCTTGGGACACACCCAAAATTAGGGCACTCTTCCTTGTTTCTATGGAGCTCTGGTGGTGTAATGGATAAGTCACTTGACTGCTAGCCAGAAGGTCAGTGGTTCAAACCCACCAGCTGCTCCATGGAAGGAAGACTGGATGATGTACTGCCATAAGATTTACAGCTTCAGAAACCCAGTGGGGGTTGTTATGAGTTGAAAATGACTCGATGGCAGTGAGTTTGGTTTTGGACACAGCACAGTCCCCATAAACTTAGTGAGACAAACAGCCTATGACCTAAGATTAGTGTTACTTCTGCAGTTTGATCCCATCTGTTGTTTTTGACCTTCACAATCTTTCACACGTATCTGCCTCTGATGCCCACCTCTGCAGACATCCCAGGGCCTGGACAGACTTCCAAGCCCCTTTGATAGATATCATCACAGACTCTTGTCTGCCCTTGGTCTCCTCTGAACTGCCCTATCTTGTTGTCACGCACATCCTGACTTATATTGCCTTTCCTGATCTCATTGAGAAATGAGAAATTGGGTTAGGAGTTAACTAATTCCATTAGTCTCATTATTCCTCAGAAATCTGAGTCCTGGAGAGGTAGTGCTATGTAATGGAGGGAGGCAGGAGACTCTGGTTCTATTAGTAACTGTGATCTTGACCAAATCTCCTTCCATCCACATTTGCAAAATTAGAGTCAAATTCTATGATTTCTGGGATATTCCCACTTCTACCCCAGAGTCTGTGTATTCCAAACAAAATTCCACCCACTACTAGTCTCAATTTCCAGGTTCCTACCACTCACTCCTTTGGTACCTTTGGGTGCCAAGAAAGGGGACAAGGTCCTGTTTTGGAGGTGGATCTTTTCCACTATGGATATCCAGGTTTTATTTTAGAAGTTTCTAAGTTTTAAATAAATGAGCTTCTTTAAGAAAGGGGATCCCAACTGATACAGGGAAAACAGAAAATGAGAGGGGCACTAATCTTCAACTTGAATAATCATTAGAAGACCCCAGCCACTCTCTACATGATGGTAGTGTTTACCTAAATTCTTCCCTAAACTCTCTCTTCTTTCCTTGATCGATAGCATCCCAGGCTCTCATTGTTACCTACCTTAACTTCATGTTAAACTTTGCATGTTGCTTTTTAATCAGGACTTTTTTTTTTTTTTTTTTTTTTTGACACATGAAGCTTTTTCTTTTTGCTGGTATCATAGTTATCATCCAATCTTTAGATAATTAGAACTCTTAAAATTTTTTTTATAATGATATCTCCTTCCACTGTCATCATGAGCCCCCACTTTGTTCTTTGACTTTTACCCTCTGAGCAGCAGACAACTGAGTCTATCCAAGTAGCTGGCCTTGGCATCCACAGTGAGTAATAAGACACTAAAGGCTTTGTTGCATCACTTATGATACTGTTTCAATGAGAACAAATTTAGACTTGGACCCAAACATTTCTTTTCATATGATAGGCCATCCATCACACCTCAATCTAATACAATAATTCATTATGTGGGCATGTTCAATTTTGTAGGCATGTGTGATTGGTTAATTTTGTGTGTCAACTTGGCTATGCTATGATTTCCAGTGGTTCAACCAAACAATAGAGTAGTTGCTTTTCCATACTATTATTATAATGTAAGGGAATTACTTTCCATAATGTAATCTAATGTAAGCAATCAATAAGTTGAAAAGGGAATTTCTTTAGGGTATGTTCTACCTCTAGATTATAAATATGTTGGCAGAACTCAGAATCTCTCTCCACTCTGTGCTCTTTTCACCACGTGATCTTGGGATATAAGCTTGAAGAAGTCTCCATCCTGCCTCCTGACTTGCAGATTTTAGATTTACCACTCCTCACAATCCCACAAGCCATTCCCTTAAAATAAATCTCATTTTCTTGCTCTCACTCTCACTGTCTGCCTTTCTCTTTCTCTCCATATACATCATTGGTTCTGTTTCCCTACACACTGCCATTGACTTGGACCTGACTCATCGTGACTCCTTGGGTTTCCAAGGCTGTATCACTACAGAAGTAGATTGCCCAACCTTCCTTCTGAGGAGTGGCTGCTGGGTTTGAACCACCAGCCTCTGGTTAACAGTCAATTGCCTTAGGCACTATGCCACCAGAGCTCCCTGTTGTGTTGTATGTGCCATGGAGTCAGACCCAACTCATAGCGACCCCTCCTTGGGTTACCAAGGCAGTATCACTATGGAAATACATTGCCCAACCTTCCTTCTGAGGAGTGGCTGGTGAGTTTGAACTGCCAGCCAGAGCTCCCTTGGTGTTGTTGTTAAGTGCCCTGGAGTCGACCCCGACTCATAGCGACCCCTCCTTGGGTTTCCAAGGCGGTATCACTACAGAATTAGGATTGCCCAGCTTTCCTTCTGAGGAGTGCCTGGTGGGTTTGAACCTCCAGCCTTCTGGTTAGCAGTCAAGTGCCTTATGCACTATGCTACCAGAGCTCCTACAGCTCCTACACATCCTGAAAACAACATGGCTGCCCTATGCAGTTCTGGGTAACCAGGGGAAATGGAATGCCCACTAAACTTTCAACATTTTGGAATTCCCTCATTACTACCATTATATTGTGGCAGATTTTGAATGGTAAAGCTGCTTAAGATAGTTAAACAAATGTTATGGACTTACCAGGGCTTTATCTTGCCCCTATTTGCTGACTGTGACCATTTGCTCTTGTCAATCTCCTTGAGTTTCTCAACTCCTTTACCCTCAGAACTGATATACCAAGAGAAAGACTGAAAATAAAGTAACTCACTAAGTGGAAAAGAGGAGATTTTCTTATGACTACCAGTTTGCAAAAACAAAATTAAAGGCAATAAGATAATACTGGTTCATACAACGTCATGGGTAATGACAATAATCTAGATAGCCAAGAAAAGGCAATTTATTGCTTTCTTGCAAATAAGCCAAAAACAATAGTTCATCAAGTTTTTACTACATACATAATGTAGCATTTTATCTTTTAAGGAAGAGAAGTATGATGAAATGCAAGACTTGTGCTTTAGATAAAAAATGCCAGTTTGTGTTACAATCTTTAAATTTATTTGTTACACATTCTTTCCAAATTCCAAACCAATGTCTTTGAGGCTAAGCTCTCTACTAATTTGTTGGTTCCCTTTGTTATTTAAAGACCATGAAATTTACACTTGAAATGACCATTGTTTTTGCTCTGGTGTCCTTGGCCTTTACTTCCCTCATAATTTTTACTATGGCTTTTGGGAACTGACTCACTGAGTCTTGGCAATCACTGAATATTCTTGTCCTTTGCAGCTTAGTGATGCCTCAAGTTGGCAAGAATGCAAGGGAAGTTTTTGTGCTTTTGAATACCAAATCTGGCCTCTGGTACAGTGCAGGAAAGAACTCTTTTGAAATGACATTAAAAACAGCCACAAGAACAAACCCCCCAAACAAAAAACAAACTCACTGACATCGAGTCGGATTCAACTCATAGCGACACCTCTTTGGTTTCTGAGGCAGTATCACTATGAATGTAGATTGTCCAATCTTCCTTCTGAGGAATGGCTAGTGGGTTTGAACCGCCAGCCTTCTGGTTAGCAGTCAAATGCCTTAGGCACTACACCACCAGAGCTCCTAGAACATCCCAAGGACCTTCTGATATTGATAGAGAGAACTTCCAACTGAGTCCTCGGTGGTAAGACAGGCAAGCAGGCAGGCAGGCCAGCTATTTCTGAATGAGTAGAAATCTCAGTTAAAGTGTTGAGCTCAGGTAATATTGTTTTAGAAGACAACCAAAGTGAAAGAGAAAGCCTCATATGACCAAAGCTGGAATGTTTGCGTGTTAATCCAATAGGCCTTTGATGAAGGATAGGTATTAGGAACATTGTCCTTTTTGACATACATCAGACATCAGGCTAGAATTAAATATATGGGGACATGTATGTGGCCAAATAGCTGACACAGAAGGTATCACAGAGAGATGATCCTCACAGTTGTACAAATGCTGCTTTTACCAAATGGCTTTCCACTACTACTGTTTACAACAAGAGCTAAAGATATAGTTTATAAGGAGACTCTTTCCAGAGTCACAGGTATAGTTACTGATAGGTAAATCCTTCACCCTCTACCCAGCCTGCCAGAATCTACTAAATTTCCGTCTTTCTCTCCCAGGACTTTCCTAGTCTGCACCCCCTAATTTCCACTTAGACTCTTTGTGTTCTTTCCCGCTCTTCTGCTGCCCTAGCCCCCAAACCCTCGGTGTCCCATGAAGCTCTTTGTTCATTTTCCCACGCTCTCTGAACTCCCAGTTTCCGGTGGAGTTCTTTGTTCACTTGTTCCCACCCTGAAGCAGCCCGTACCCCCACTCCCAGTTTCCACTTGGATCCTTTGTCTCAGTCCCTGGGCTTATCTTGTCCCTGCGCTTATCTTGTCCCTGCCCTCCATTATGTTTAGTTCTTTATGTTGGTTCTTTTGAAATAGGCAAATGACCTCCTGTGTCAAAACACTACTTAAGCACCCTGCTGAGACAGGATCAGGGCTGATGCTACTCTAAACCTCAGCTCATCTGCTGGACAGATGTTTCAATAAAACTTATTTTTCTATCAATTCACCCTGGCCTTGTTCTCCTCGGTATTTGACACCTAACAGTTACCACCCTGCAGATCAATATTTAAGAGAGAATGTGAAATTAGTGAACCTGTGGGGTGGACTCCAAAAGTATATTCTGTGTTTTCTAATGAGGAAAAAGCAGAAGTGGAAGAGGTTCTGAAAGCAGTAAATAAGGACAGATGACAGGGAAAGGAAGTCTTGAGTGAAATGGGTTAAAGAAAATCAAAGGTTTGACAATACTGGACAAATATATAGGAGCCCTATCTGGGAGCAGGAAAAAGAGAAGCATGTGTTAGGATGTAGTGCTCTTTCGGAATTATGACTGGGTGCTCTCTACCTCTGACTTCACCACTAGTCTGAGCCAATCCCCCAGTGTCTGTTGCTGTCCTATGCTGTGTTCTAGGAGCTCTGGTAGCGTAGTGCCTAAAGGCACTTAACTGCTAACCAGAAGGCTGGCAGTTCAAGCCCACCAGCCACTCCTCGGAAGGAAGATGGGGCAATCTACTTCCATAGTGATACTGCCTCGGAAACCCAAGGAGGGGTCGCTATGAGTCACATCCGACTCGACGGCACGTAACAACAACAACAACATGCTGTGTTCTGATGACTTGGGTTCAGCAGAGACCTGGATGAGGCTGGACAAATGGGGGAGGGTAGAGGAGAGGGTGAGGGGGCATTGGTGGTTCAGTGGTAGAATTCTCGCCTTCCTTGCAGGAGACTCAGATTCGAATCCCAGCTAATGTATCTCAGGCAAAGCTACCACCCTTCTATCAGTGGCGGCTTATGTGCTGCTATGGTACCGTAGTGCCTGAGGCATTTCACTGCTAACCAGAAAGTTGGTGGTTCAAACCCACCAACCATTCCTCAGAAGGAAGGTTGAGCGATCTATTTCCTGTTAGGCAGAAACATGGCTGGCCAGGTGGGTGAATAATTGAGCCGGAGGGAATTATAAGAACTGGTCAAGCAAGGAGGCACCTGACCAGAGCCCATACCAAACCCCAGCACATAGCCTTTGCTTACAAAAGACCCCAGCACCTGACTCTTACTCACAAAAGCCCCCAACCATTTCCTGCCCACTAAGTTAATGAAGTGCTTCAACTCTACTTCCTACCCCCATGCTAATGTGGTACTTTAACCTTATTGGTTCCTGTAACACATACCCTGCTCTCACACCAGTCCTCAAAGAACCAGGAAGAAAATCACTATAAAAAAAACCTTTTCTTTCACCTAGGCAGCTCGAATTTCCTGGCCCCTCTCAGGGACCCATGAACCTCGCCCGGGCCCCTCTTGGGGACCCGTAAACCTCTCCTGGGAGCACAGAATAAAAACTTCTCTTTAACCCCACTTTTGTGCGTCCTCTTCTCCTTACTGCAACCTTACACTTCCATAGTGATATCACCTCGGAAACCCAAGGAGGGGTTGCTATGAGTCGGATCCAACTCAACGGCACATAACAACAACAACAACATCATGCTGAACAGGTTTCAGCAGATCTTTCAGACTAAGATGGACTAGGAAGAAACTAGCAATCTACTTCCAAAAAATCAGCCAGTGAAACCCCTATGGGTCACAACAGTCTAATCCACAAGCGATGGAGATGGCACAGGACCCAGCAGTCTTCTTTTCTGTCATGAATGGATCCCCACAAGTCAGAGGTCAACTTGATGGCAGGCAACAACAGCAGGAAGAGTACAGAGGCTGGGGATAGGGCAGTTGTTTGTATTCTTTGCTGGAGGAGCTAGAAGCCAACCATAAAGTCTACTTCAGGTTTTTTATTCTCTCTGAGCCAATTTACAGCAGAGTAAACCCATATATTCCCTCAATCTGACCAGCATAAACAGCTGGGGCAATTTCACAAGGGCCTGAGCTCACAGGGTAGTAGCAATGCTGGGACATGTGTGTTGTGTTTGCATGTGTGTGTATGTATGTAAAGAAGGCAAGGAGACTCTCCATGTTGTCAGAACTCTCTCAGAAAATGATCATGTTTCTTATTATCTTGCCAATTAAACCTACCTGAACGTGTGGGCAAGGTACTGAAAAAATGGGAAAGATGCACAGTTTGTGTGATACTCTTGCTATTTATTCCATGGAAGACAACATTAAAAGAGGCAGAGAGGAATGAAAACAGGGACAGTTGCCCTGAAATACCCATAGGTCAACCAGAAAGGTTTTGCATGAATTTAATACCAGTGATTTTTTAAATTTAGAGAGGAAAAGAAACTCTTAACTCCTTTCCTGACATGTTAAATAATGATAAAATATGCTTTAACAACTCATTAAAACCATTAACATGAATAACTAGTGATTTTGAATTTGAGTTAAATAGTTAGGCTGCTACATTTGTGCTCTTAAGGGCATTTGAATACAATTATTTGAGGATTAAACTGAGAGGCATCGATCATTCTCAGAAATAAATAGCAGGCTTGCTGGCAAAGCCAAAATTGGAATGAAGAAATGAGAATACTTAGTGAAAATGTCTATCATATGAATGAATAAATAAAAGATCCACATTCCACATCTTAATTATAAGAAGATTTTAGGAAAGAAATTAATTGAAGTTTTTATTGAGAAGATGAGAGAATAATAAACGATTTTAAGAAACAGTATTGCTTTCGCCCTTTTGTTTTTATCTTTAGGATTAGAGAAGGGATTGCTTAAAAGAAGTAAAAATTATATTTTTATTCATTAATTATCTTCTTGCTTTAGACAAAAATTGATGATAGGCTACCTTTCTCAGGATAAAAAGAGTGTCTAGGACCTATTTAAATATTATCTCAAATAACAATTACCTACATATTAATTCAATACAAATCCATTACAGCATCTATGTTCCTGAAAGGCAAATTTTTGATAGTTAATAGTGTGCCTAGAAAAATGGAATTTATCTTCAAAGCCAAGCAAATCAGTAGCTATTTGTTTCATTATAAAGATAACCTTGGATTTGGTGGCCTTGATTATATTTAGGCCTCGAGATCAGATGATGACTACATATCATTTTGGAAAACAGAAAATCCTTTCAATTAAATTGTTTTACAGTGTAAATGTGTTCCTAGTGATTAAAGTCAGCCCCTGAAGGCTGATTGTAATGTATTTTCATTAAGGATTTCATGAATTTAAGATTCAGGTTCTTTTTGGCTGAAAGTAGTTTCTATTCAGAGGTTAGTGACATATAAAGCAAGGGTAACAAAATAACCAACTCACAAACTGTATTCTGAAAGCATCACAAAAATAAAATCATCAAAAAGAAACTTTGAAATGCAACATGGAACAGAATGTAGGAGGCATTTTCAAAGGCTTCCCTGCCTTTGGGCTTGCAGACCACCAAATGATTAGCAAGATTCTGATGTGTGGGAATGTTAGGAAGTTTCTGAGCTCCTTCATCCCTCTGAGACTAAAGAGCCAACAAAAATTCAAACCATCAAACCAGTTTATAATCTAAAAAAGACTCCAATCCATGCATGCTTGTAATTTCCATAAATTAGCCTTGTAGGCCAGCATGGTGTTTCGTAACATTGTCGAGCAATGCATCATACAAATTAGACGAGGGTTCTGGCCAAGAACCATTTTAAGGAAAATTACAGATCCTCTGCCCTTTCTCACACAGTGAGCTCACATCTCTTCTGTGTGACTGGAATCACAAAGAGGAAAGTGAATATTTTACCCAAAATATTATTGTAAAACGATGGCACCAGGGCCCTTTCTAAGAGGCAGCTTCTGGAAGCCGGCATCGGCAAGGTGAGGGGGAAGGAAAGTCTTTCCAGAAAGCCTAGTGTCTGTCTCATTAATAGGCAGTCACCAGGACTCAACTCAGAAGCGGTGGGCTGGATTTGCAAATCACATTTCAAAGGAGCAGTGAGATACAATTAGGAAGATCAATGTATGAAAACAGCACCTGAGGCTACTAGAGTGAGAATGCAAAATAATGCAGAGGATTCAAGAACTATTCTGACACGGTTGTTAGTTATGGTGAAATATTACGGTTTTTTTTTGTTTGTTTGTTTGTTTTTAATGTTTCCACTTCTCCACCAGAACTCCCATATCTTGCCAAGCAAGTCCCTGGGTGGCGTAAACAGTAACGTGCTTGGTTACTAAGGAGATGTTGGAGGTTCAAGTTCACCCAAAGGCACTTCCGAAGAAAGGACTGGTGGTCTGCTTCTGAAAAGTCAGTCATTAGAAACACCAAGGAGTGCAGTTCTACTTCACATGCATGGGATTGCTCTAATAGAAATATCACAAGCAGATGGCTTTAAAGAACAGAAGCTTATTTTCTCACCATTCTGAAGGTTAAAAGTCTAGATCAGGGTCTCGGCCATGTCGATTCCTTCCCTGTTAGAGGTAGTCCTGGGTGTTTCTTTGTTCCTTGGAATGTAGTTGATCCTCACATGGCATGTTTTCCCACCATATATAACTATCTCTGTGTCTAATCTGCTCTATTTATACTTCAGAAGTGTATAGATTTAGAACCCACCCTACACTACATGGATCTGATCTAATTAACATAACAAAGAAAACTCTATTTTCAAACAGGATTATATCCGTAGATATGTTGTCGTTACATGCCGTCAAGTCGGCCCTGACTCATAGCGACCCCTCCTTGGGTTTCTGAGGCAGTATCACTACGGAAGTAGATTGCTGAACCTTCCTTCTGAGGAGTGGCTGGTGGGTTTGAACAGCCAGCCTTCTGGTTAGCAGTCAAGTGCCTTAGGAACTATGCTACCAGAGCTCCTACCCACAGATATACTAATAAATAAATAAACCCATTGCCATGGAGTCCATTCTGACTCATAGCAACCCTCATTGGGCTTCCAAGGCTGTAAATCTTTGCAGAAGCACATTGCCTCATCTTCCTCCTGAAGAGTGGCTGGTGGATTTGAACCACTGTCTTTCTGATTAGCAGCCAATTGTCTTACCCACTGTGTCATCAGAACTTCATTTCCATAGGTATAAGGATCAGGATTTCAACACATATTACATGTGGGGGGTGGAGATGACACAATTTCATCATAATAGAAATTGTTGGGCTTAGAAATTGAATTAAATAAAAAATGATGACACCCATAATATAAACAGGAAAGTAAGGAGAAGGCAGCTTACGAGTTTTCATTTTACCTTAGGGGAGGGGTTTGTTATTGTTGTTATGTGCCGTCGAGTCGGCCCCGACTCATAGTGACCCCTCCTTGGGTTTCCGAGGCAGTATCACTACGGAAGTAGGATTGCCCAACCTTCCTTCCGAGGAGTGGCTGGTGGGTTTGAACCGCCAGCCGTCTGGTTAGCAGGCAAGTGTCTTAGCCACTATGCTACCAGAGCTCCAAAGATAAGATGCTCTGTTTTGGATATGGCTTGTTTAGATTGGCAGCACAGTTACTACAAGGATTTGTCCCAGGACAGGCAGGTGAATACACACAATGAGAACTCAGAAGAAAGGTACATGCTGAGTTAGAGTTCTGAATGGAAAAGATGCACAGAATGGCATTTCCAAGGGAGTGTATGAGGTGTTTGAGGAGAGAGGACCAAGGCAGAGGTCATGAGATATGCTTTCATTTATTAGATATAGAGAAAGAGCATCCCAGAAAGATAGTAGCAAGGAGAGAGAGGAAGGGGGAAACCCAGCACCAGACTGATGAAACTAGTAACACCGGTTGTCGTCAAGTCGATCCCAACTCATGGCAACCCCATGTGTGTCTGAGTAGCACCGTGCTCCATAGAGTTTTCAATGCTAGTTTTTCAGAAGTAGATCACTATCTTTTTTTTGGAGGTGTCTCTGGATGGACTGGAACCTCCAGCCTTTCCTTAGCAGCCTTGTGTGTTACTGTTTACACCACCCAATGACTCTTACAAGGTCAAGAGAGGGGTAAATTTAAAGAGGGAAATTAATGGACTCGAATAACCCAGAAAATCTTGGAAAAGGAAGACAAGAACTTAATTCTTACTCATGATTCCCAAAGATATAATTTCAGTAGCACAATTAGGTGGCTTAATGAATGCATGAGAGAGCTGTATGCAAATCATGACTATATCCATGACTGAGTTCAATCTGGGAAGAGTATAAAGAGAGGATGAAAACAAACTTTAGAGGTACTTTAAATCTCAACTCTGATACTATCTGTTTGCATCTGGGGTAAGTTACCTAAATTTCTCTAAGTACCAGTTTCCTGATCTCTGAAATGAGTATGTTAATACAATGTTCTTCATAAGAGGAATGAATCAATACAAAGATTATATTAGAATGATACTGAGGCTCAAGAGAAAGAATGATGACTACAATAGCTTCTTGCCCTCAGGGAGTCATGCAATCTAGTGGTGGAGACAAACATGCACATAATTGACTACAGCGCAAGGCAGCCTAAGTGCCCCAACAGAAGCATAAACAAATTGCTGTGGGAGTTTAAAGAAAGGAGGGTAGCAATGCAACACAGTGGACAAAACACAAGCTTCACAGTTAGGACAACTTTATCTGAATCTCAGTTTCATCACTCTCCAGCTTTGTAGCCTTGTGTGAGGGAGACTGTAAGTTGTCCCCCAAAATCTATTCTTTCTATATATGTATATATATTTGTCATGTGGGAAGGAAAGAGTATAGATAGATAGATAGATAGATAGATGTAATTTCAGCTCTTGGAAGGAAGATTGGGCAATCTATTTCCATAGTGATACCACCTCGGAAACCCAAGGAGGGGTTGCTATGAGTTAGAGACGATTCAACGGCACATAACAACAGTAACATATATTTCAGCTAGTGATAACTGCGTTTCTAAAAACTGTAATTATGGGGGTTTCCTTTTTATTGCTAGATGTAGGCATGTTACCAAATTCTGGCCTATCAGACATGAACTAAAGGAGTTTGGGCAATTTTTAAGTCATGTCCTTTAAAAGAAGGAACATGCTTTCCTTTGCTCTTTATTTTTTTTCTCTTTCAAATGGCTAGGACCAACTATGGTGGCTGGAATTGATGGAGTCATCTTAAACCATACAGCAAAAGTTGTGGGTTAAGAGTTATAAAGCAAAAAAGATAAAAAATCACCTGGGTCTGTTACTTTGTAGTGTTTCTATACCTGGAATGATAAAATACTTATACTTGGAATGATAGCTTATACTTGGAATGATAAAATTTCTCTCATTTTAACCCATTGATATATTTTTTTTCTGCTACAGCAACTGTGATTGTATCCTAATTAATGTGAATAAGTGCACATTTATAAGTGGGGTTAAAAATATACTTCATAGAGTTGTTGTGAGAACTGAGCCCTAATGCATAAAAAGCAAGGAATTCAATATATAGCATATAGTGGGTACCAATCAATGTTTGCTAAGTGTAATGACCAGAGTATGCTGTTTATGGAGAAATGTATCCTATATGCAAAACATGCTCATACTTTCCTAAGACCCTTAAAATCTCTTCCAAGTGTGGCATGAAACTCAATCTCAGTTCTGCACTTGTCTTTTTGCAGGTTGCTTTTCTTGGTCTGGAAACCTATGACATATAGAGACAAATTGCCTGATCCCAGTGATCCAACATATAATGATGACACAGGAAAAGGATAACTTCAATAGATAACTCATTGTTGTTGTTGTTGTTATGTACCTTCGAGTTGGACCCAACTCATAGTGACCCCACCTTGGGTTTCTGAGACAGTATCACTATGGAAGTAGATTGCCTCATCTTCCTTCCGAGGAGTGGCTGGTGGGTTTGAACCTCCAGGCTTCTAGTTAGTAGTCAAATGCCTTAGGCACTATGCTACCAGAGCTCCCAGATAACTCTATAGACAAAGGAAAAGAATGGGAGACACTAACAGTCCCTGGTCCATAACAATTCTGAAATCCCACTGGGGGTAAATGTTACCATATTTCCCAACTCTGAGGGTGGAGAATGGGGAGTATCCTTGATTAAATCTGTTTTTCTCCTTGTGAAGGGCTTCCTCCACCATTTTTTCACAGTTCTTAGTCTCTCCTCTGGGCACCTGGTTCTGCCCTCCAAGATGTTTGTCTTTTTTCATAATCCTTCTTGGCTATATCTCAAGAATAGCCCATGTTGTATATGCACAAAACCAACAGCTGACATTATTCTCAATGGAGAGAGACTTAAAGCATTCCACCTGTGAATGGGAACCAGGCTAGGATGCCATCTATCACCACTTCTATTCAACATTGTATTGGAAGTCAGCTAAGACAATAAGGCGAGAAAGAGAACTAAATTGGCAAAGAAGAAGTAAAACTATTTCTATTTGCAGATGCCATGATACTACACACAGAAAACCAGACAGACTCAGCAAGAAAACTATTGGAAGTAATTAAAAGTTTCAGCAAAGTGGCAAGATACTAGATCAACATACAAAAATCAGTTGGATAACTCTACATCAACAAAGACATCTCTGAAAGGCAAATAAAGAAAACAATACCATTTGTGTTAGACTGAGTTCTCTAGAGAAACAAAAACCAGCAAACTTATATATATATATACAAAGAGAGAGAAAAATTTATATTAGGAAAATGGTTCACAAACGTATAGCAGCCGGCAAGTCCAAAGTCCCTGGAGGAAACGTCAGGCTGGAGGCAGCCTTAGCTTCCACAACCTCAGGGGACCAAGAAGCTCAAGGCTGGCAGGCAGTACACTGGTTGTTGACTCCTACAAAAGACGAATCTAAGATCTCCAGGCCGAATGGTGGGCTGCTCACTCCCGGAAGGTTGTAGGCAGCACACCAGAGTCCCGATCCACAGAAGAATGTCTCTCTTCCCAGGATGTCCCTGGATATCCTGGAAGCAGGTCACACTCCTAGGGAAACTCCCCTTGGGCAGATTGACCACTCAGAACACAGTCATCCGATCCCATCATGGAAACAACCATACAGAACTGGGGTCCAGCCAAGTTGACACACAGTTCCAACTACCACACCATTTATAATAGCTACTAAGAAAATAAAATACTTAGGAATAAATCTTACCAGGGACACAAAAGACCTATAGAAAGAAAAGCACAAAACACTACACTACAAGAAACTGTTGTTGTTGTTTTTGTTGTTGTTGTTTGCCATCGAGTCGGCCCCGACTCATAGCGACCCCTCCTTGGGTTTCCGAGGCAGTATCACTACAGAAGTAGGAATGCCCAACCTTCCTTGTAAGAGACCTACATAAATGGAAGAATATTCCATGCTCATGGATAGGAAGACTGAACATTGTGAAAGTGTCAATACTATCCAAAACCATCTATAGAGTCAATGTAATCTCAATCCAAATTCCATCAGCATTCTTTAAGGACATGGAAAAACCAATCACTAATTTATATGGAAAGGAAAGAGCCCTGGTATAAGCAAATAAAGCTTGTTTATCATTGTATTTTCTAACCTAGCAAGTCATGAACCATCTGTATTCTAAATTCTGTTCACAAATTGGACAGTTATTTTATTACTTCATCTCTTTCTTGTTGCACCTTCTCATATGCAGCTAGAAGCAACCAGCAAACACTTCCAACATTCTGCCTGCAGATCTCTTTAGATGATTTCAAAAATTCATTAGGCATGTTTTTATTTTCTTATCTTATATCTATAAAATATATATTTTGTGAGATATTTTTTATGTTTTTCATCTTACTGCAGGTCACTTTTTTTTTCCCCTTTTTAACAGTGTTATTGAGAAGTAATCCAAATACCATAAAATAAATTCTTTTAAAGTGTGCAATTAAGTGGTTGTGCATCCATCAATGTTAATTTCAGAACATTTTCATCACTACAAAAAGAATCCCTGTACCCATTAGCAGTCACTACCATTACCCACTTCCCCTAACCCCTAGGCACTATTAATCTAATTTCTGCTTCTCTAGACTTGCCTCTTTTGTCCATTTCCTATAAATGGAATTATACAGAACGTGGACCATAGTGACTGGTTTCTTTCATTTAGCATAATGTGCAGGTGTCAGTTTTGCAAGTAGCATTGCTACTATTTAGCATAGGTTGCAATTTTTCCAGCTTTCAAAACCATTTCCACATCATTTCCCCAGAATTTGCTAAGAATGTACTCGCTGCTTTTCCATCTTCCACTCATTGGCTGGTTATATAACCAATGGCACACATTTTAAATTTTGGCTTTGCCAGCACTCCACTTCTGGTCCATATCATTATTTATTGTCAAAATAACGTTACACAAAGAACAACCAACTCTTCCTTGGCATACAATAATAATTTATTAATCCTCATGAGTCTCCAGGTAAGTTGAGTGTTCCTTCTGGGCTCAGCTGGCTCATTTGTGTATCTGCTGTCAGCTGTGTGTCAGATAGACAGTTCAGCTGGCTTCTCCCTTGGGTTGGCTCACTATAGGCTCACCTAGGATGGCCTCCACTAGGACAATTAGGCTCTCCTTCATATGGGCTCTTATTCTCCAGCAGACCAAGTTGCCTTGCTCAGAAAAAGTCTTGGCAGGGTTCCAGAAAAGGGAAAAGATAGGGCCTCTTGAGGCTTAGGCTCAGACTGTCATATTGTCATTTCTGCCACATTTTATCTGCCAAAGCAAATCACAAACTCATCACAGAATCAGAGTGGGGAAATAGACTCCTCCTTTTGATGAGAAAGCTGCAAAGCCACATTGTAAAGGAAGGCCATTAACTGGGGCCACCAGTGCAATCAATCACAGTTGTTATTATTATTATTGACATTAAATAGCCATGGACAATTCAATCAGACTGCATGCATTCCATAGGTTTCTCCTTTAACTCAATTCAGCAAACATTTATTAAGTGCATAGGCACTGTGTGTGGTCTTGAGGAACTAACTATAAAAAGATGTGGAAGTTGTATTCAAGGAATAGTCTAAGAAGGAAATAGATATATAAACCAACAATTACAAGCAAATGTTATAAAATCAATAGCATGTTCAAGACAGAAAACGAAGTGATAAATCCTGCTAAGGATTTGAGGAAGGTTTCATAGAGAGTAAACTGCTATCTGAGTTATGTCTTTGTAGGAGATAGGAGCTTGCCTAGAACACATGAAGATGGAATGGATTTCATGGAAAGGAAAGAGTATGGAAAATTATATGGGAGCATAAATCCTTATGGCATGCATCAGAACTTCAAGACATTCAGAATCCTTGAAACATCATGTGCAGAGAGAGATAGAGCAGAAATTAAGCTAGATGGGCAGGTAAGAAGGTAATAGTGATACCATGGAGAGGATTCTCTGTCTCATACTCAAGAACTTGCATATTATCCTGGAAGCACCTGGGAACTAGTGAAGCAGGAGAATAACATTACCAAATTTACTTTAAAAAAAGATGACCACTACTCAAAATTATATAAAAGACAAAGTTTGCTCATCTGACAGAGCCTGGTGTCTATGGCCCCTAGCCACCCTTCAGATCTGGAATTGAACTTACTCCTGTGGCTTCCAGCCAAATAATAGGCATATGGGGTGAATATTTACATCAGGTAGATACAATCCTTGGTGCGATCAATTATGCGAGAACAGAAGGGCAGTGTTTGCACAGGGACACAATATTTGTTAATGAGGCTATTTGAATAGTTCATACAAAGAATGATAATGACCTGTACCAAAACTCAAACCCAAAACCAAACTTACTGCCATTAAATCAGTTCCAACTCATAGAGACCCCCAGACTCCCCCTGGGTTTCCAGGCTGTAAATCTTTATGGAAACCCTATCTTTCTTCCATGAAATGGCTGGTCAGTTCAAACCACTGATGTTTTGGTTAGCAGCCAAACCACTGCTCCACCAGAGCTCCTTTGTACCAAGACAGTGGTGGTGAAAACAAGGGAGGAGATAAGATCTAAGGAAAGGAAATAGGACTTTATGATTTAATGTGAAGGAGAATGGAGAAGGGGAAAAGATCAGGAATGATATCCAGTTTCCTATCTATTACCTCAGCACCTTGAGTAACGTTTAAACCCACATCTTCCACATGTCTAGGGTGATCATTTCACAGAGGAGTAGATTTATCAACCTAAAACTTCAGTCCTATCAGTCAATAGCTTACAAATACTGCTTCATATTTTAAATTAAAAAAAAAAACTTTTCATGTTGAGACCATTACAGATTCACAGGCAATTGTAAGAAGCAATTCAGAGAGATCCCATATACCTTTCACATAGTTTCCCTCTTATGGTAACCTCTTGAACAAATATACTACACTATTACAATCAGGGAATTGATATGCCCCATCAAGCTTATTCAAATTCACTTATTTATGTGTGTGCATATATTTAGTTTTAGCACATGGGTAGATTTGTGTGATGAACACATCACAGTCAAAATACAGAGCAGTTCCATCACAAAGATTCCTTGTGGAAACCCTTATAGCCACAGTCACTTCCTTTCCTTCCCCCTCCCCTAACGTCATGCAACCACTAATCTGTTTTCTATTTCTCTAATATGGCTATTTTAAGAATGTTATATAAGTGAATCATGCAGCATGTAACTTTTTTGATGCTGGATTTTTTTCACTCAGCACAATTCCTTTCAGATGCATCCAAGTTGTTACATATATCAATATTTTTTTTTTTCCTATGGCTGAGTAGTATTCCACAGTTTGTATAATCGATTATTGGTGAGGGAGATTAGGGTTGTTTCCAGTTTTTTTTTGTTATTTTTTTTACAAATAAACCTGCAATGAACATTCATGTACAGGTGTTCCCCAAAAAAACATTTTATTAATTTTTTTTTTTGTTGAGAATATATACAGCAAGCATACAGCAATCCATCTGTTTCTACATGTGCAATTTAATGACATTAATTACATTCTTTGAGTTGTGTAATCATTCTCACTCTCCTTTTCTGATTTGTTCCTCCCTCATTAACATAAACTCACTGCCCCTTAATGTTCCTATCTAATCTTTTGAGTTTGTATTGTCAACTTGACCCCATGTAGAAAGGGAAGACCTTCAACAAGATGGATTAAGCCAGTGACTAAAACAATGGCCTCAAGTATAGCAGGGATTGTGGGTATGGCACACCACTGGGCAGTGTTGTGCATGGGGTCACTATGAGTCAGAGCTGACTCAATGGCATCTAACAACAACAACAGAGAATTCTTCTTAAAAGAGCATGATGCTCAAGACAGACTTTTTTTTTTTTTTCCCCACCAGTTTAGCTAAACTATTGTTTGGTTTTAAGATTTCAAGGGATATTTTTAGCTTGAAATTCAAAGATTATCTCAGGGCAATCGTTTCAGAGGTTCATCCACCTTCAATGGCTCCAGAAAGTGTAGAGTCAATGAGAATTTGAAATTCTGTACCATGTACAAGTTTTTATATGAACATGTTTTCCTTCCCTGGGATAAGCATGGTAAGCATATGTTTAGTTGCATAAGAAGCTTCCATACTCTTTTCTAGAGTGGCAGTACCATTTTACATTTCCATCCTCACCAACATTTGACGTTATCCCTTCTCTTTTTTTATTTTTGCTATTCTGATGAATGTCTAGTAGTATCTCATTGTAGTTTTAAGGTCTATTTTCTAATGACTAATAACATTCTACATCTTTTTTTTTTTTTCTCCTTTTTTCACTTTTATTGTGGTGAAAACTTACAAAACAAGACATTCGCCAACATAGCAACTTCCACATTTACAATGCAGGAACATTGATGATATTTTTCATATTGTTCCACCATTATTGCTATCCTTTTCCAAAATATTCCACCACCATTAGCATATATTCAATGCCCTACAAATAAAAGCTTCCCCTTTCCCCATCCCTCCTACCCCTGGTAACCACTAATAACCTTTGGTTTCTCTCTCTCTCTCTCACACACACACACATACACACACACATACACACACTCTCTCTCTCTCTCTCTCTCTCTCTATATATATATATATTGTTTTGTTTTGTTTTTCAACCTGTCTAGGAATTTTCTCTCCCTCCTCCCCTCCCATCCCTGGTAACCAACAAAAAAAAATTTTCTTCCACATATAAATCTTTCCTTGAGTTTTCACAATAGTGGATTAATACAGTATTTGTCCTTCTGTGATTGATTTATTTCACTCAGCATAATGTTCTCCAAGTTCATCCACGTTTTAGAATGTTTTGCAGATTCTATATCATTCTTTAGGGTTGCATAATGTTCCATTGTGTGTATGTACCACAGTTTCTTTATCCATTCTTTGATTGATGGGCACTTCTATCTCTTTGCTATTGTGCATAGTGCCACAATGAACATGGGTATGCATATATCTATTCATGTCCTGCCTCACACTTCTTTAGGATATATACCTAGTAATGAGATTGCTGGATCAAATGGTGTTTCTATTTCCAATTTTGTAAGGAATCACCATAAAGATTTCCACAGTGGTTGTATCATTTTACAGTCCCACCAGCAGTGTATAAGAGTCCCAATTTCTCCACATCTTCACCAGCAGCTGTTATATTCTGGCTTCTTGAACTTTGCTATTAGTGCTGGCGTGAGATGGTATCTCATGGTTGTTTTGATTTGCACTACTTTAATGACTAATGATCGTGAGCATTTCTTCATGTGTTTGTTGGCTTTCTTAATATCTTCTTCAGTGAAGTGTCTATTCATGTCTTCTGCCCATTTTTTAATTGAATTGTTTGTCTTTTTGATGTTGAGGTGTTGGAGTTTTCTATAAATTTTAGAGATAAGTCCTTTGTCCAGTATGTCATTGCTGAATATTTTTTTCAATTCTGTTAGTTCTCTTTTTGCTCTTTTGGTGAAGTCTTTTGATACACATAAGAATTTAATTTTTAGGAGGTTCTAATCATCTAGTTTATCTTCTGTGGTTTGTGCATCTTGGGTCATGCTTGATAATCTATTTATGCCATAAATTAGGGCCCCTAAGTTTGCCACTATTTTTCTTTGATGAACTTTATAGTTTTAGGTTGCACATTTCAGTCTTTGATCCATCTGAAGTTAGTTTTTATGTACAGTGTGAAGTAGGGATCCTATTTCATTTTTCTGCAAATGGATATCCAGTTTTGCCAGCACCATTTATTAAACAGACATTCTCTTCCCAATGTAATGGATTTCATCCCTTTGTCAAAAACCAACTGACCATAGCTTGATGGATCTATTTCTGTGTTCTCTATTCTGTTCCACTGGTCAGTGTGTCTGTGGTTGTACCAATACTAGGCTGTTTAGACTACTGTAGCTGTATAGTAGGTTTTGAGATCCGGCAACGCGAGACCTCCTACTTTGTTCTTCTTTGTTCTCCATATAAAATTAATGATTGATTTTTCCATATCTTTAAAGAATGTTGGTAGAATCTGGATCAGGATTGTATTGAATGTGTAGATTGCTCTGGCTAATACTGAGATCTTCATAATGTTCAATTTTCTTATCCATGAGCATGGTATGTTCTTCCAGGTATGTAGATCTCTTATAATTTCTTGAAGTAATATCTTGTAATTTTCTTTGTATAAGTCTTTTGTGTTCCTGGTAAGATTTATTCCTAAATATCTTACTTTCAGTAGCTATAGTAAATGATATTGATTTCCTTATTTCCTTTTCAGAGACCTCTTTGCTGGTGTAGGGGAATCCAACTGATTTTTTTGTGTTGATCTTATATCTTTCCACTATGCTAAATCTTTTAATAAGTTCCAGCAGTTTTCTTGCTGAGTCTCTCGGGTTTTCTATATACAGGATAATGTCATCTGCAAATATAGTTTTACTTCTTCCTTACCACTTTGGATACATTTGAGTTCCCTTTCTTGATTTAGTACCCTGACTAGGACTTACAACACAATGTTGAATAGGAGTGACAATAGAAGGCATCCTTGTCTGGTTACTGTTCACATGTGGAATACTTTCAGTCTCCCTCCATTGAGAATAATGTTGGTTTTTGGTGCTGCATATATGCCCTTTATACTCTTATTTTTCTGAGAGTTTTTATCAGGAATGGGTGTTGGAGATTATCAAATGCCTTTTCTGCATGTATTAATATGATCACAAGATTCTTTCCCTTTATTTTACTTATGAGATTGATTACGTTGATTGTTTTTCTAATGTTGAACCATCTTTGCATACCTGGTATGAATCACACTTGGTAATGATGTATTATTTTTTTGATATGTTGTTGGAGTCTATTGGGTAGGATTTTGTTGAAGACTTTTGCATCTACATTCATGAGGGATACTGGTCTGTAGTTTTCCTTTCTAGTGATGTAATTGTCTGGTTTTGATATCAGGGATATGTTTGCTCATAAAATGAATTTGGGAGGATTCCATCCTTCTGTGTTCTGGAATAGTTTGAAAGAGCTCTGGTGGCATAGTGCCTCAGGCATTTATTTGGCTGCTAACCAGAAGGCTGGCCATTCACACCCACCAGCTACTCTGAAGAAGGAAGACTGGGCAATCTACTTCTGTAAAGATTTACCACCTCAGAAACCCAAAGGCGGTCACCATGAGTTGGAATTGACTTGGTGACAGTGAGTTTGTTTTGTTTTGTTTTGTTTTTTTGTTTCTTTTAATAGTTTGAGTAGAATTGACAGCAGCTCTTCTCTGAACGATTGGTAGAATTCTCCAATGAAACCATCTGGGCCAGGACTTTTCTGTTGTTGGTAATATTTTAATGACCAGTTCAATTTCTTCTTTTCTTATGAGTCTGTTCAATTTTCTACCTCAGTCTGTGTTAGTTTAGGTAAGTTGTGTGTTTCTAGAAATCTGTCCATTTCTTCTAGGTTTTCAAATTTGTTGGAGTACAGTTCTTCATAGTATCTTATAATTCTTTTTATTTCTCTTGGTTCTATTGTGACATCATCTCTTTCATATCTTATTTGTCTTATTTGCATCTTTTCCTTTGTTAAGTTTGTCAGTGGTTTGTCAATTTTATTAATCTTTTCAAAGAACAAGTTTCTAGTCTTGTTGATTTTTTCTATTGTTTATTTTCTGTTTCATTTATTTCTACTTGAATCATTATTATTTCTTTTCTTCTGGTGACTGTAGGCTTTTTTTGCTGCTCTTTTTCTAATTGTTGGAAATGTACTTTGGGTGTTGACTTTGGCTCTTGCTTCTTTTTTTGATGTGTGCATTTATTGCTATAAATTGCCCTCTGATCACTGCTTTTGCTGTGTCCCAAAGATTTTGGTATGTAGTCTTTTCATTCTTATTTGATTCAAGGAATTTTTAAGTTTCATCTTTTATTTCTTCTATTACCCAGTCATATTTGAGGAGGGTGTTATTCAGTTTCCATGTATTTGTTCTTTTTTCATTGATCTTCCTAGTTTTGATTTCTAATTTTATAGCGTTGTGATCAGAGAAGATGCTTTGCATTATTTCAAGTTTTTACATTTATTGAGGCTTGTTTTGTGGCCTAACATATGGTCTATCTTGGAGAATGTTCCATGTGTGTTGGAAAAGAATGTAAATTTTGGTATTGTTGGGTGAAGTGTTCTGCAGATGTCTATAAGGTCAAGTTCATTTGTCATGTTGTTTAGTTCTTCTGAATCTTTGTTTAGTTTCTTTCCAATTGTTCTATCTTTTATTGAAAGTGGTGTATTAAACTCTCCTACTGGGACTATGGAATCATCTATTTGTCTTTTCAATTCTGTTAAAGTCTGATTTTTGTATGTTGGGGATCTTTCATTAGGTCCATAGATTTATTATTGTGTCCTCTTGTTCAATTGATCCTTTAATCATTATATAATGCCCTTCTTTGTTTCTTATGTTGGTTTTTGTCTTAAAGTCGATTTTATCAGAAACTAATATTGCCACTCCTGCTCTTTTTTGGTTGCCATTTGCTTGATACACCTTTTTCCAATCTTCGATTTTTCAGTCTATTTTTTTCCTTTGTGTCTAAGGCAAGTCTTTGGTAGATAGCATATTGATGAGTCATGTGTTCTTACCCAGTCTGAAATTCTCCTTCTCTTGAGTAGTGCATTGAATCCATTGACATTCAGTGTAATTATCAACAAGTAGGAATTAATTAATGTCATTTTGTTATGTGTTTTTTTCATGGTGTTGCTGAATTCATTGTTCTGTATAATTTTCTGTGCTGATCCCATTTTATCTGTGAATTGTGTTATCATATCTTTTGTTGCTATTGTTTTAGTATTTGCTAAATATTTGTGCTTGTTCTTGTCTTTATTTTGATGGGAAGTTTTATTATTTTTCTTTGAAGTTACCCTGTGATTTATTATTTTCTTCCCAAGTTTAAAACAGTCTGTTTTATCTCACAATTGTCTTGACTTTCTCACCATTTAGAAGTTCTGTAACTACACTATTCATTCCCTCTTTTAGGGTTGTAGATGTCCTCATTTACCAATTGATGTCTGTGGTTTCTGTTTACAGTTTAGTAAGGTTATTTCACTTTGGATATTTCTATAACTTGGTTTGCTTTTAGCTTATATCATCATGTGTGTTAATCATTGGTGTTTGCTGCTGTTGGTTTTCTGTTCAAAGGATTCCCTTAAGCATCTCTTATAAGGTTGGTCTTTTAACAAATTATGTTAATTTCTGCTTTTCTGGAAATGTCTTAATTTCACCTTCATATTTGAGGGAAATTTTGCTGGGTATATAATTTTTTGTTGGAAATTTTTCATTTCAGGGCTTTACAGTGTCTTCTCCCCTGCATGGTTTCTGCTGAAGAATCAGAGCATAGTCTTATTGGTTGCCCTTTGTAGGTAACTTTTCATTTTTCCCATGCTGCTTTCAATTGAAAGAAGACAATTCTTTGTCTTTGGTTTTGGTGAGTTTGATGATGATATATCTTGGTTATTTTCTTCTGGGTTTATTGTATTTCTTGAATGGCTATATTCTTATCTTTCATCATATTAGGGAAATTCTCTTCCAACCAATCTTTGGCAATTTTCTCTGTGATTTTATCTGTCTCTTTGCTAAAGAGACAGGGAGACAGCATCTTTTACCTCTTCTAACTACACAAGAGGAAGACATAATCACTATCAGCAGCCTAAGGCCTATTCCTATGAGACCAGACATGCTGCCACCCTCCAGCCCTGTTACCAAACTTGATACCAACCCTCCCTCCCACAGCACCCACTACCTCTTTGCTGGGTTTGATAACTTGCTGCAGTGGCCACAAAGAACTCACAGATTATGAGGTTTATTAGGGAAGCAACAAACTACAATTCAAGTTCAGGAATGCACTCAGGATACACTTGTTCAATCAGACAGTTTCCCCTCTGCTTTGCCTTTAGACATGCCTCTCTGGACCTTGGCCTCTTGGCTTGGCCTCTTCCTCTGTGGACCAAGTAACCCTGATGCTCTCTGTCCTGTGCCTCTTGGTTCCACTGCCGCCATCTCTCAGCCAAGTGTCTCTCTCAGCTGGGCATCTCTCTCAGCACCAGTGAGATTCCCATCTGCCTCTAGGCATGTTTATTTTAAGCCTGGTAGAGTGGCAAAACTAACCAATCTCAACATCAGAATTCTACACACCTGAGAACAAACTTTCCCAGAAGATTACTTCATGCTGCTCCAACAGAAATACCCCAGGTGGATGACTTTCACAATCAGGAGTTTGAAAGCAGCTCATGGCAAATATATTTTGAAAATTTGCTCATGGCAAATTCCACCATGCCATTGCCAGTCTCATTATAGGAAATAGCTACTACCAACTGCCCAGCCAAGTTGACACATATTTATATGGTCCCACCCAATAAACAATAATCCTCGGAAGGAAGGTTGGGCAATCCTACTTCCGTAGTGATACTGCCTCAGAAACCCAAGGAGGGGTCGCTATGAGTTGGGGCCGACTTGACGGCACACAACAACAACAACAATAATCCAGTGGGAGTTACAAAGACTATGGCCAGAATTGCCATGCCATGCAACTCACTACACAGCACTCTTCCTCTTCTGGAATTCTGATTCCATGTAGGTTATTCCTCTTGATGGTATCCCATGTGAACTTAGGCTTTCTTCATTTTATTTTAATATTTTGTCTGATTGATCCCTTAACAAAGAAGTATTGAAGAATTTGTCTTCAATCTCATAAATTCTGTCTTCTTTTGATTCAGTTTTATCCTTTGCCCATTCAATATATTATCTGTGTCTGAAATGTTAGTATTAATTTTCTTGATTTCTATTTGTTATTTTTGTAACATTTCTAATTTTTTGTTTACATTATCAATTTGTTTTGTATTGTTTTCCTAAATTTTTGTAAAGCTTTGTCTGTTTTCCTTGATCTTGTCAGGGTTTTCCTTGATCTGTCTCTCAGTCCATTAAAGGTACCCAGATATAATTTTTTGAATTCCTTATCAGGGAGTTCCAATGCTGCTTTTTTCTCAGGGATGTTTTCTGGGTTTGTACTGGTCTTTTGTCTCTATTGCTTTATCTTGCTCTTTTATGTGGACTATAATGGTTTGTTGTCTCTGAGATATTGTGGTATTCTATTTATGTTTAATTTGTTGTTGTATGTTGGTGTGATTTGCCCAAGGTTTTTTTCTCCCCTTTATTTTGTTCTGATATACTTGTGTGAACAGGGTACTATGCTCCTCTAGTCACTAGTTGTTACCACTTAGGCACTAACCACTTGTATCCAGGTGGGTGTGATAGAGAATGAGAGTATGTGCCCCATCTCTATTAGCTGTTCATAAAGAGCAGTTGAGTGTGAGCTGAGCTAGTATTGGCTGCTGTGTATCATTGATCAGTTGGTGCAAAAGCAAGTAGCAAGCTTCACTCAGTGGGTGGGGTTGCAGGAGGGGCAGGTATGGTTGAGCTGTGTGGGAACAATTCCTGTCTCCCACTCAGTTAGACAAAAAAAAAAAATTAGAAAAACAACCAAAATATAAACTTGAGAGAACAAAAAATTCAATATGCATAAACAAACAGGAACATTTTAGAAAAAAAAATGTTATAAATGAGAAGAATTTTTTTCAAAATATATTAAAAATGGATAATGAGAAAAAGAGAAAAAAAAACCCACAATATCTAGGGAAGGAGAAATGAGAGAAAAGAGTGAGAGTAAAAGAAGAGTAAAGAAAAAATGGCAAAACTGCAAAAGGAAAAGCAAGAGATGGGAAGAACCAAAAGAAAGAAAAAGATAGGAGTCAGGAAAAAGAAGAAAAAAGGTGGGGAGGGGAAGAGCCAGGGATGGAAAAAAAAAAAAAAAAAAGAACGGAGGAAGATGAAAAGAATAATTTAAAAACAATCAAAAAAATAGGACAAATTGTGGGGGGCGAGCCATGCATGTAGGCTCTGTTAGGCACAGACAGAGATGGAATTCCTGCCAGTCAAGTAGGTGGGTGGAGTTGTGGGATGGCCACACCTCTGTTCACCAAGGGGGTGTGGGGTATAAGAGTAACAAGGGGAATATCACACCTTTCTAGTTGTCAGCCTTCAGTTCCATTGCCCATGCTGTCCTCAGCAAGTGGAGCCTATTTTAGGTTGCTGGCCAGGTAAGAACACCATTTGCATATATTCAAAATGGTGTTGCCCACTGCTTGCAAATATTGAAAATGGCTGCACCCTCAGAACAGCCATTGGCAGTCCACAGGTCTGTTTGTCCCCTTCTTCGTTGTTTTCCCTTCTGGTTGTCAGGCACCAATGTAGTCCTTATTCATGCTGCCCTTGGTGAGCAGAGAGGATTCTTAGGTTGCTCCCAGGAAATATTCAAAATGGACAGCTGGCAGTCCACTGCTCCATTTGTCTCTGTACTGTGATTCACTCAGGTTCTTCTGTTAGTTGGTATTTAATCCACTTCTTTATCTTCCCTTCAAAGCTCAGTGTTCCAAGATATTCTTTTTATAAGTTTCAACTGGTTTCTCATTGCTTGTTGCAGAGGGTCTGTGTAGCTTGTCTGTCTGTTCTGCCATCTTCACATTCAACATCTTTTCATGTGTTTATTTGCCATCTGTATATCCTTTTCAGTAAAATGTCAGTTTGTGTCTTTTGCCCAATTTCTAATTTTATTTTTGTATTTTAGCATTTTTTATTTCAAATTATTTTTAAAAAATATTCATTCACCTAGCCATAAAATAAAAGCGCAGCTTATCTTGTGTTTTTATTGAAGATATTTTTTTTCCATGGAAGAGAATCAAGTCTTACTGAATCTCTAATATGTTCTATTTCTTTAGCTTACTCTTATTATGTGTTAAAGTCATTTCATCACAGGAGCAAATGAATTGGCCATGTGTACTTGATTTTTCTTCAAAGCCAGTGGTTGTTTCTTCATTGCTTGTGATATATGTTGTTGTTGTTGTTAACCACCATCGAGTTGGCCTTGACCCATGGCAACTCCATGCACAATGGGATCAGTTTGTTATGATCCAGAGTTTTTTCATTGGCTGATTCTTCAGAAGTAGATCAGCAGGTTTTTCTTTCTAGACTCTCTTAGTCTGAAAGCTCTGCTGAAACCTTTCAGCATCATAGTAACACACAAGCCTCCACTGACAGATGGGTGTGTCTGCACGTGAGGTGCATTGGCCAGAAATTGAACCCAGGTCTCCTGCATGGAAGGTGAGAAATATACACTGAACCACCGTTGCCCCTATATTATGTGAAGGTGCTTAATTGTGATTATTTGCTTAAGTTTAGTACCATAGAACTTGTTATTAAGCAAAAATGTCTTGTCTAAGCTAATTAAAGTTGCTTGTAATTTGTGCATCTCTATAGGAAACTGTTGGCCAAGCATTTAATTGACATAGCTGGTAGTGACCAAAGCATATAGATGTACTATTGTCAGTGTTTGGTTTGTAATTGGAAAAACCTTCTCAATCAGAAAAAAACACTGACAGCTCCTGATACTCCCTACCTCCTTTGGTGCTATATGTGAAACATGTCCTAGATTTGTGTTTCTTGTTCAATGAGTTTGAGAGACAGATGTTAACGTTCTCTTTCTTTAATAAATCATACCTGCTGAACTAGCATTTCTACAAATTGTTAAGCAACAATAAGATCAAGAATTAATAGGTAGTTCATTTAGAACTGAAGATGCTAGGATATGTAAAGGAATATTTTCTCCACACTAACCAGCAGTGATATTATTGTACATAGATTTTCTCCCTAGCATATTATATAACCAAAAGAATTGTATAAGTCCTTGCAACTTAATTTTTTTGAAACATAAATAAATATGCATTGAAACACTAGCAACAATTTTGTGGAAGAATAAGCACATATTTTTTATATGCCATCAGAAAAAAAATACCCCACAGTGTAGTGCATTAAGTGGATTGCAATAAATATCAAATTCAGAAATCAGCTTGTGTCAAGAAAAAATGATTGAAGAGAGCTAACGCACACTGAAATATGTACTAGTCTACACAGTGCTTGAAAAGGGGAATCAAGGTAATAAAAAGTAATCATTTATATTATTTTGACTTTTAAAAAATAAATGATTAATTGATTAAAGGGGAAGTGAGGTTAAGTAATTCAAACACTCAACATTAATCTGAGACTGGATTGTAGCTTGTGAAGTACTAACTGATTTACAGATTTCAAAGAATTGTTCTGGGTTGTTTGTCCTAGTAAGTCATTTCCAGAGTCCCTGGGTGGTGCAAACAGTTGACATACTCGGCTTCTAACTGAAAGGTTGGTGGTTTGAGTTCACCCAAAGTGCTTTGGAAAAAAGACTTGATGATCAGCTTCCAAAAAATCAATCACCAAAATCCCAGTGGAGCACAGTTCCGTTACAACACACATGGGGTCACCATGAGTTGGAATTAACTTGACAGCAACTGGGATTTTTTAAGTCAATTCTATCTTTGGAAATTGTGATGGTTATGTTTGTGTGTCAACTTGGCTGGGCCTGGTTGAGTGGCTGGGCAGCTGGTGGTAATATTCTCCATGAGGAGACTGGCAATCAACTCCATGGTGCGATCTACCACAAGCAGCTGAGTAGCTGCCTTTGGGATGTGGTCTGCTTTCTGTATATAAGGAGAAGCCTTTGGGATTGGTCTCTAGCCTATGGCATGCTTGTACCCTGCATGTAGCCGTGTCATTGCTCAGCAGTCTGCTGTGTTCTGCTGACCTTGAGACTTACATAAGTTTACTTAAGTTTACATTAACTTAAGTTAATGGCCTGCCATGTGATTTGGTAACATCGGGACTGTGCCATTTTATTTGCCAACCTTGGGCTTCTCAGCCTCATCAGCCAGCAGCTATCTGAGTGAAGAAACGCCTCTAGCTCCAGTAGGCTGGGAGCTGGAGGCAGAGCTGAAGCCCAAGGCTGAGGGGGCTTTCACCCAGCCCCTAGTGCCTGGCACTTTGAACTTAGACTTAAAGCCTCCAAATTGTAAGAATAAACTTCCGTTTGTTAAGGCCATCCCATTTGTGGTATATCCCTGTCAGAGTGGCACCAGGTAACCAGAACAGAAGTTCAGGGATTGTTGGAATCTGTTCTAAGCAGCAGCTCACAGAAGAATTCATCCTGAAATGGACAGGTGACTGGAATAAGTTGACACTTCTTATGAATTAAATTTTGTCTCTCTCAAAATATATGTTGGATTCCTAACCCCTATGTAATCCAAGAAAGTAGAACTTTGTTATGTTGATTAGATAAACCCAAATAGGGTGGATTCTAAATCTAGTCACTTCTGAGTGACTAGACTAAACACAACAGATTAGTCAAACACACACACACACACACACACATACACATGGGTAAGTCAGGTGCCCTGGGAGGATTGCTAAGGAAATAAGGAACACCTGGGGCTACCAGAAAGTAAGGAATCAATGTGATCTTTTAGCCTCAAAACAATAAGAAAATAAGATTCTGTTCTTTAAGACCCCCCACTTGTGATATTTCTGTTACAGCAGCACTAGGAAACTAAGACAATACTCTTAACACCAAGTACTGTGCTCTGAAGCACACCATATTGGATGGTTATATGGCAAGCTCTCTTGGTAGCTTGAGACAAGTTCCAAACCAAAAAAAAACAAACCCACTGCCATGGAGTTGATTCCAACTCATAACAACCTCCATAGGGTTTCCAAGGCTGGAAATCTTTATGGAAGTGAACTGTCTCATCTTTCTTCTGTAGAGCAGCGGGTTGATTTAAACTGTTGACTTTTTATTAGCAGCCCAATGCCTTAACCACAGCGCCACCAGAGTTCATTTGAGGCAGGTTAAGTAAAGGCATATATATAGTGCCAGAAAAAGCAGGAACATTTATCTTTTCATTCAGCATGCATTTATTGAACTTCTTCCATAGTCAAGGTTCTGAGCTAAGTACCTGAAATATAGACATGAAAAATTCCTGTCCTCAACAAGTTTTAAAACTCAAGTGGCAGAAAGACAAATAGTCATGAAATGCAATGAGATAGAAACAAGGATTATGATACTAGCAGATACATGGCATAACTCAAGTACAGAGGAGATCTCCTGATTAGTCCCAGAGGTGGTGATGGTGTAGGGATGGGTCAAGGAGGAGGTCCTGAAGAAGGGGAATATTGAGATTGGTCTTAAGGGTGAAATGGAATGTAGTCGGCCCACACAGGGAGGGGAGCAGATTGTGCCTGGCAGATGGATAGCATATGCACAGCCAGGGAGGCTGACACTTTGCAAAACTGCTAATAGTTTGGTGTGGCAGGAGTCTAGGAAATGGATGGAAAGGGGCAGTAGGTGAGAGCAAAAACAGTAGGCAAAAGCCAAGCAAAGACAGTTATGGAAGGTTTGATGTAGCGCAGTGACATGATGAGGAAGGAAGGCAGATGTAGGACAAAGCTTTTGCTGCACTCTGAAACCACTGGCTTTCTGTCCTGAGAAAGTGAAATCAGGAATGCCATTGCATTGTGTTTCAGAGATTTTAGAAAACAAAACAAAATAATCTTTTACCCTCAAATTTTTCCTCCTGAGCCCAGCTATTCTCTGGGCTACATAAGAACTTCTTATGTCAATTGACAGAGATTGCCATTTGGTATGTTTCCAACCCCAGGTCCATTGCCCACCCCTGGGGCATAGCAGTTGGGTGAGAATTTAATGGAGAACATGGATGTTGAGATATCATTCTCCCCATTCAAAGAGCCTACAAGCTCCTCAAGTGAACCCTGTCTTCATCCGTGTGTCTGATTTCTACACTAGCAGTAGGTTTCCAGAGACTGGAAAATATCTTGTCCAATAATAATGCTTTAAATCATCAAATACAAATTACAGCTGAAGAACCCGGGAATGTTCACATGGGAATAAATGAAGATGTCCAGGAAATACTGGTTTTTAATTTTATTTTGTTTAATGTTTGAAGTTTTTGTATATAAAAGGAGAGGTTAGTGATGTACGGTCATAAGGTAGAGATTGTCCAATTCAGTGAAGCTACAAGAAATATTGACTTGGTTCATAATAAAAATTATAATGCCCATCATTTGGTGTGGCTAATGCCAGGTATTATGCTAGAATGTCTAATATTTTCAACAGCCCTCCAGGGTACATCTTTTTTATTCTATTGTGTAGTTGAGAGACCTCTGGTGGATTTAGGATTTGAACTTGTCTGATTCTCTCTTTCCATTACAGCAAGGATCTTTTGGAACAAACAACTCTGTAATATTTTTTTTTCTTCTGAATAGAGCTATCCACTGTGAAATGGACCCCTTGCAATGTAAACAGCTCATTTGTCATCTGATGATTATTGACAAGGATATTGTAATAAGGATTCAAATATCACTTGGATTGGTGGACTAGGTGGCCATTGTTGTTGTTAGGTGCCATCAAGTCAGTTCTGATCCATAGCAAAAATATATACAACATAACTAAACACTGCCTGGTCCTGTGCCATCCTTACAATGGTAGCTATGTTTTAGCCAATTGTTGCAGCCATTGTGCCAATTCATCTCATTAAAGATTTTCCTCTTTTTTGCTTACCTTCTATTTTACCAAGCATGAGATCTTTATCCAGGAATTGATCTTTCCTGGGAATATGACCAAAGTACATTAAGGGAGCTCTGGTAGCATAGCGGCTAAGGCACTTGACCACTAACCAGAAGGCTGGCAGTTCAAATCCACCAGCCACTCCTCGGAAGGAAGATGGGGCAATTCACTTCCGTAGTGATACTGCCTCAGAAACCCAAGGAGGGGTCGCTATGCGTCAGGTCCGACTCGACGGCACATAACAACAACAACAGCAACATTAAGACAAAGTCTCACCATCTTTGCTTCTAAGGAGCCTTCTGGCTGTACTTCTTCCAAGATACATTTGTTCATTCTTCTAGCAATCCATGGTATATTCAACATTCTTTGTCAACACCATAATTCAAAGGCATTGATTCTTTCTCAGACTTCCTTATTCATATTCAGCTTTTGCATGCATATAAGGCAACTGAAAATACCATGGCTGGGTCAGGCACACTTAGTCCCCAAAGTGACATTATTCCTTTTTAATACTTTAAAAAGGTCATTTGCAGAAGATTTTCTTTATGCATTATGTCATTTGATTTCTCGACTGCTCCTTCCATGGACGTTGCTTGAGGATCTAAGTAAAATGAAACCCTTAACAACTTCAATCTTTTCTCCATTTATCATGATGTTGCTTATTGGTCCTGTTGTGAGGATATTTGTTTTCTCTACATTGAGGTGTAATCCATACTGAAGACTGCATTCTTTGATCTTCATCAGTTAGTGCTTCAAGTCCTGTTTGCTTTCAGGTTGTGCCATCTCCATATGGCAGACTATTAATAAATCTTCCTCCAATCCTGATACAGCATTCTTCTTCATGGAGTCCAACTTCTCAGATTATTTGTTCAGCATAAAGATTGTTCACCATACTTATGGTAAAAAGATGCAACCCTGATGTACACCTTTCCTAATTTTAAATCATGCTGTATCCGTTTGTTCTGTTCAAATGACTGCCTCTTGTTCAGGGCTGGATTAAGATATATGAGGCCCCTACACTCTCATAATCTGTGGTGCCCCCCTCTTCTGCTTACTCACAAATTTGAATGGGATATGTGAGTTAAATATATACATGTATATGTGTTTGTGTGTTCTAACTATCCAAGATGTAACTTCTTTTCTTTTTTTTTACCCCCCCCCCATGCCCTTCTTAGTTATGCACTCCTGTCTGTGCAGCAGTCCCTCCATGTGAGTACTGCCTCACTGGTGCCCCATGGCCAATTGCTCCAAGGGTGTATCGCCCTGGGTTGGGTGTTCTGTATGTAAGTCTTTCTGCTGTTGGGCTGAGATCCAGTCCTTGGGAGTGAGTTCTATTCCAGATTCAAAGTGTATCCCAGGACCATAGTCTTGGGGGTCCCACCAGACCCCATGGAACTAGTAATTCTGGTCATTGTTGTGTTTTTGAATTTTGTTACATGTTTTTCTTCCCACACTATCCCAGGATCTCCAGTTTTGATCCCTTCCTGAGTTGTTGGCATTGGTAGCCAGGCACTATCTAGTTCTTCTGGTCTCAAGGTCCACCATATCCTTGGGCTAATTGTTTCCAAATGTCCTTGGTTTTCTTCCCTCTTCTTTACTTCAGATGAGAAGAGACATTAGCTGCATCATAGATGGCTGCTTGAAAGCTTTTAAGACCCCAGTCGCTACTCACCAAAGCAGGTTGTGGAACAAGATTTTTATGTATTATGTTGTGCCAATTGAGCCTGGTGTCCCCTAATACTATGGCCCTGAGTTGGCAGGCCTGGTGGTTCTCTCTCCCAAGGTGTTTGGTTGTCTGTGAAGGATTACTCCAACTCTGTCTTCTGTTGCTTCTGTAATGGTTGTGGTTATTTTGTATCACTACTGTCTGTGCAAGATTATCCTCAACTAATTCGATCATTAGCCTAGGGTATATTCCTGTTCACTGATGCCCATCTGATGTAACTTCTTTTTAAAGGTGAATAATATTAGCAACTGAATGCAACAGTAGTGTATGCAGTTTTGGCAGAATGAGATGAATTAGATTATAAAATTTTAGTAGTGTGGAATACTAAGAGTTTTATTATATACCACATTTTTACAAAAAAAAAAATTCACATATTCTACAAAGAAGAAAATAAGTCTGAACTTCAACTCAATTTTTTGAACAATCAATGTAAAATTGTGATCTTTCACAAGAAAAAAATAGACTTTCACCAATTTTGCTTTAAATGGCTTATACTTCTACTTTTTGGTTTGTTTTGTAATAAATGCTATAATTATAAATGAACAAATGAAGTGATGTCATAAAAGAAAATGCAATTATTAGAAACCAAATATTATAACAAATTACTTGCAAAAACGACAAGGAGGCCACATGTTCTGACCTCCTCTAACCCTACAAGGGGAAGGCAGG
>NW_006921677.1:5750683-5752643 GCF_000298275.1 Orycteropus afer afer
TCCCAGAACATTGTATTGTGCCACGCCCAACAGAAATAACCCAGGTGGGCGATTTTAAAATCAGGATCTCCTCCGTAGCTAATAGCAATTCCCACCTTAGAGTTTACAAAGACTTATGGGTAGAAAAGCCACTAAGTAATTTACTACACCGCATTACTATATTTTATTTTTAGATAGATCTTTCATCCCTAATATGTTAAATTAAAAACATTTCTTTCTATTCTTCGCTCTTACAAATTCTTCAGTGATTTTGTCAAAATTAAGCTGCTAAACAATATCTACTTCCATACATAATAAGAATAATGAATCAAGTCTTTCTTGTATCTTTATTGTATACTGAGGGTTTTTGAGTATCTTTAGGGATCAAAATGCTCTGTTGCACAGTTTATGATCATTAAACTTAGGAAGATACATAAAACAATTTCAACATTTGGAAATATATGTTGTATATTATCTTCTGTTATGAAATCATTTATGCCTACATGAGTAAAATTTGTCTTTCTTAAATCTATAAACTTATAATGAAATTGTCACACTTCTTTGTAAAGGTTTTGATTTAGGTCATTGGAATAAGCATGCACTAATTCATTGGATGCCTTCACATATCCTTTGTCACGTATATCTACATTGTTTAATAAGGAAAATCTATTTGACAGAACTTCATACACTCACACCTTCCTTTTCATGCAAGATTCAAGTGTTTCAATGATGGTGTAGTTTGTGGCTATGTGAAACTGATCTCTGGCACTCAATACTTGTATAGCACTTTAGTTTTTTACTTGTTTCATTCTAATTGTTCTGTAATGTAAACTGCTTGATAATCAGTTTTTGGCTATATTTTGTTGTGTTTTCAAAATCTTCTCTTAAATTATGTAAATACCCTATTCATGACTAGTAGAGATTTGTGAATGGCTTTAAATTTACTTCTGAACCTTGGAGAGCATGACTTGTCCAACAAAAATGCTGCAATATATTATTACACATAACCAGCATACATACATACTCCAGTGTTTATATTTTGTTGACAATGTTTTCAGATTTTCTTTTGGTATCTCTTTTTGCATCTGGTCTTCAGTAATATTTTCTAAGGCTTCTAGAATCTGGGTGTACAATTTCAGGATTGCACTCATTGCTACAGCATGTACTTCCCAGTATGCATTAGAAAGGTTTTTTTTTTTTTTAATTTTTGCAGTGTTCCCTACCCCACATTCCCTCCCACCCCAGATTAGAAAGGTACTTTTTATACTCAATCATCATCTAAATATGTTCTAAGAACTGCCCATCATTGAGTAAAGGCAGCAAAAAAAAAAAAAGAAAAGAAAATATCTGAACCACCCCCCCAAAAAAACTCACTGCCATCATGTGGATTCTGATTCATAGTGACATACTTTGGGTTTCCAAGGCAGTAAATCTTTATGATAGTGGATTGTCCTATCATCTTTCCATGGAGCAGCTGGTGGGTTTGAACCACCAACCTTCTGCTTAGCAGTCAAATGCCTTAGGCACCATGCCACCAGAGCTCCAGTAGATAAAAAAGAATCAACTTCTCCCAGACAATAATCTACTATGCTACATCCTACAAGATTAAGTGAATGCACAGCACATCATGTGAAAATGACATATCCATTTATGTTTGAAAATTTTCTGTTCCATGTTTTTTTAATGCCCAGATATTTTGGCAGGATTATCGTAAGACTAGCCAGTGTACTTAGAAAAATAAATTTTGCAAACTTCACATAAATAGTGAAGTACTTGATTTGCAATTTCTTCACTGATATGACTTTTTAAGCTAGAAAATGTGATAAATTGCTCTATAAGTTTTCCATCTGTTGGAGGTACATACTTTAAAACAATATTTAACTGATAGATAAGAGAAAGCTTAGGGAGGCGGGGCAAGATGGCGGACTAGGCAGAAGGATTGCTCAGACCCTCTTCAACAAAGAAAAGGGAAACCAATTAA
>NW_006921677.1:5754228-5766739 GCF_000298275.1 Orycteropus afer afer
CCCTGAGGAAGAAGCAGCATTGGAACTCTCTGATAAGGAATTCAAAAGAATTATCTTTAGGTATCTTCAAAGGATTGAAAGACAGAACAAAGAAAGAGAAAGCTTAGGAATAGAATCTACAGACAAAATGAAATATTGTGCTATATTTATTTCACTTAAATAATTGATCTAACTTTATCATTTAAGTTTATTAGTTCTTCACATGTTGTTTTAGACACATATGATGGGTTGCCCTTTCCTGTGTTGCCATATTTTGAGATGTGACCTGCTAAAAATGTATCACACCAAACAAAAATTTCAAGTGACACCATATTGTGGGGACCTAAATATTTCATTTCTTCCTTGAAAAGACAGTGCATGTTCAATGATTGTTGTAATGAAAGCAACAACATATTGCCAAATGGCTTTCCAATATAGATATTCTTCATTAATCTGCATTTCCAGTTTATGAGTTAAACCAAAACCATGTCTTCAGTTTAAATATGACAACATATAATCTCAGTGAATTGAACTATTTTCATATTTATCAATTATATTCTAGTTGCACCTATTACTTAAGCTAGCCATAGCAAATCAAGAATTTTATCTGCATATTTCCAACTGATGGAGAATACCATAGCCACTCTTTCTTATAATTTTCACCATTAACTTTGCATTAACTTTGCACCCTAGAAATATATTCTGATTACAAAATGTACCTTGTTTACTATACAGAAATTTTTTACATGAATTTTCAAATGGTCCACTGTGATGTTGATAATCACTTGGCCCTTTTCAGATCCAATAATTAACATCATTAGAAGAAAAATTATTCTACAGAGGCTGGGCCTATATTTCTATAATTTATGCAGTCTGAAGATGTGACAATTTCATATTCCAAAATAGTTTCACTTTCTACACCATTATTATTATTATCATTATTTTACTACAGCAAGGAATGGACCCAGAATTTGGAACAAATTCTATTATATTCATATTAGTAATTTCAGAACTAGCAGTACTAGTACAATAATTTGTACCCACTAAACTTTAGTCTGTTCTGATTCATTGCATCTTTAAAAGAAAGTTAATTTTGGAATTGTCTTTACAGATTCCCAAATCCTTATCATTTTGTCTTCTGCAAGCTTTTGTTTTTACACTCCACATAGTTGTTGCTGTTTCATTTTACCTGAATATAAAATTATGTCACTTATAAAATTTGGTTCTACCATAGCAGATAAATTTGAATAATTGAAAATAAATAAAATTTATAAAACAAAATAAAATTTATAAAATATAATTTACATTCGAATTTGGATGTTAACACAAAAATTTGTATTTGAAAATTAGTAAGAAAGATTTGGAGCATGTAACTTTGTTCTTCAGGTCTGAGATAGTCAAAACGAATAGTACTTACAAGGCAGTTGCAAATAATTTCATTTTACTGTTTTATGGTGTTTGTTGGTCAGCCCTTTGCAAATATCCAAAACTGTTTTATGTTTTGAAATAATACTTAAAAACTGCACACTTACTTTCTGTCCTTGATGTTGCATCTTCACAGTCATCAGACTTCTTCTGATACCCAATGGGGCAAGATTAATCTAAACAGCATGATCAAAGTACAAGAGTATGCTCAGTCTGAAGACACATTTTGGTTTGCTTTGCACAGGACAAAACCAGATACATCACAAGTCATGTGATTATAGTGGCCCTGGAGCCTTCTTGGGGAGCTCTGATGACGTAGTGCTTAAGGCATTTGACTGCTAACCAGAAGGCTGGTGGTTCAAACCCACCAGCCACTCCTCAGAAGGAAGGTTGGGCAATCTACTTCCGTAGTGATATCACCTTGGAAACTCAAGGAGGGGTTGCTATGAGTCGGATTCGACTCCACAGCAGTGCATTGTGTTGTATTGGAGCATTTTTATGTGGTCAACAAGAGAGAACTAAATGTGAGTTTATACCTTATTGGCCTGAAATGAAAAGGAAAATATAAATGTTATCATACACAAAATTTATAAAACATACATTTTATTATCTGGTGAAATTTTTCAACTTGCATATTTGGAGATATTCACATAATTGATGTAAAAACTTCTCTAAGAGCAAGTTTGTTTTATGAGTCATAACAATATCAATCAAAAGAAAGTCTGAGGGGAAATGGAAAATAAAATACATTTATATAATTTTTTATTATCTAAATAGTTATTTAATTTATTTCCTCAAGAAATTATTTGATTTCCTTACACAGAAATACATAAATATTCTGATAAAATATAAATATAATGTTCTGAAAAAATCCTTTTGTTGTTTTCTTGGAAGATGAATTTAGAAACACTCATTTTTGCAAAGCAGAAATATGTTTTGTGTGACAGATAAATAGTGAATTTTGTGTCTTCTTGATGTGTCTAACACCTTGTTTATTAGCATATATAGAGTTACATCAAGCAACAAACAATAAAAAGGAAACTCAACTGATACATAAGTTATAACTTTTGCCTTAGATAAATATTAGTATTTCTAATATCATTAGGTAGGAGCTCTGGTAGCGTAGTGCCTAAGGCACTTGACTGCTAACCAGAAGGCTGGCGGTTGAAACCCACCAGCCACTCCTCGGAAGGAAGGTTGGACAATCTACTTTCCTAGTGATACTGCCTCGGAAACCCAAGGAGGCATCGCTATGAGTTGGGTCCAACTTGACAGCACATAACAACAACAACATCATTAGGACATGTGCTATGTAAGTTATACAAAATGCATGCTAGGCTGCATCCATGTGTATGCCAAACATTTTGAAATTATGTTCAAATAAATTTATTTAAATATAAATAAGTATTATTTAACAATTGATAAACAATAAATTATAAATATTATTCTTTACAAAACTTAGGACATAACTCTGTACGTATATGCTATGCTGTTAAAAACTAACTGGAGTGAATTCATCGCAATGGTCAACTTATTTGAGCTTCTTCACTTTTGTGCATCACCTAGGACTGAAGTTTCCATTGGTGTTTTACCAGGTCATGTGCTAGTGAATACCCTTCTGTTTGTATCAAGGCAAAGAACATATCTGGCCCTCTTAGCTGGAGTTGCTGGATCAGCAGACTTGGATGTACAAGATGGTTTTCTGAAAATGGATCAGAGAGACCTGTTAGCTATTAATATAATCTATCCTGCCCAGTAACCACTCATGTGGGATCCAGTTTTGTATTGGGTGAATGCAGCAAGAGTTAGACTTAAAATAGTATATTCCCAAGAGACCCATTATCATAAGGAATTTCAAGTACACAAGGAGGTGATATAGGAAACAGATGGCAATGAAGGCATTGAAGTGGTAGGGGCCTCATAGTTTAACCAACTTGTGCATGGGCACCTTCATGACCCTGCATAAACTTTATCTGCCGCTGACACATTTTCATGCACTGGAGTTAGTATCAGTTTTATTTAGTGTCTGACCAGTTCTTGTCCACTACAGTACTCGCTTTTCTTTATGTCTTGTCTGCTCAGCATCTATGGGTCTTTGCTTTGGATAACTGGTGCCCCTGTTTTGTTGATGTCCTAAACATGTGCTTACCTTGCTTATTGAGTAATCTATCTCTGTCATTGGATAACCTATGGAACTCAAGGTCATGAAGAGCTCGTGGCTTCAGTGAGGGGCTGGGAATCACCAGTACTCTCCACTTGTTCTCTGTAGATATGCTTCATTTTTAGATATGTTCTCTGTATTCTGGTTAAGGAGAAGTGGCTAAAGTGCTTGGCTGCTAACTGAAATATTGGCAGTTCAAACCCATCAGTGGCTCCATAGGAGAAAGATGTAGCAGTTTGCTTCCATAAACATTATAACCTTGGAAACCCTCTGGGGGCAGTTCTCTGCCCAGTGTGGTCACTGTGAGATGGAATTGATTTGATGGCAATGGATTTTTTTTTTTTTTATTCTATCTGCCTCTGCCTGGCCACCCACACTGAACAGAAAGTGGTCATTTCACCATTCTCAAGTACACAGGTTACAGAACAGTCATAGCAGGTTATGAATAACAGGTCCTCAGGTCTAACTCCAAATACCCAAAAAGGAGAGTGTGCTCATTCCAATTAGGTTCTGGTGTCCAGTTCTGGCCCAGATGGATATGGCCTGGGAAAATGATGCTAGGCAACAGAAATAGGAGTGGAGGCTATGCAGATGTTTCCCGGAAAAGAAACACTGGTAGGTCCTGGGGTACCTACTATGTAGTCATCTATGGAATTAAGGCTAGGATCTTGGACACGTTGTATGCCAAACCAATCATTTTGTAAATAAAGGTTCTGAGGCCTCAAGAAGTGAAAAGTTTGCCCAAGCTTACAAAGCTTATAAAGTGCAGAGGCAGGATTAAGCTGAGGCCCTTCTATGATGTTGATCTTCAGCCTATCAATCTACTACATGTCAGACCCAAGGCTCAGGACTAGAAATATAACTGCTTTGCAAACAAGAGAAGTTCTCCATCCTCTTGGTTGTTACGGATCTGTGAACAGAAAATTACAACGTTGATATTGCTATTGCTCTTAGCTATTGAGTCAGTCCCCTACTCATAGTGACCTTACGCACAAAAAAACGAAACACTCCCCAGTTCTGCACATCCTCATGACTGGTAGTTAATCAGACGATTGTGATCCATAGGATTTTCATAGATCACACCTTTCTTTGTAACCCATCTTAGTCTGAAAGTTCCACTGAAACCTGTTCAGCATCATAGCAACACAAAAACCATCATTGATGGAAGGATGGTGACTACATATGAAGTGCATTAGCCAGGAATTGAATCTAGGTCTTCCATGTAGGAGGTAAAAATTCTACCACTTAACTATCACTGCCCCTTACAACTTTGATAAATGCTGAGAAAGATACATAGTTCCAATTCCTGTTTTGCTGTTATTTAGTGCCGTTGGCCAGGTGAAAAGTGTAAGGTCTGAGCACTGGACACTAAGAAGAATGAATAATTGCACTCAAAGTAAAGTCTGACACTTTATAATTTTTGTCCACCAACATAGCTCATGTAGATACAGAATTGCCATTTTAGAATCCAGAAATGGTTGAAAAGCACTAATAGCTGTATCGCAGTCCTCAATCTGCTCTGTTAGTCACCAGCTAACAGCATTTTAGCCATAGATTTTTATTTTGTTCAGTTGTTTAATTGACATTAGCTGAACATCTGAAAACAGTTTAAATTGGTTCAATTTCATCAACTCAAAATACACTGTCTTTGTCAAGATTCTCGTAGTATAACCACCCTAGATATTTCTTTTTCAGACATTTGTGACTCCTCAACTAAAATGTTGTCATCTAAAATATAAAACCCTATAAAAAATTAAAATGACTTTGGTTTGGCTGAGATCTGCAGCTGGAATAATATCATCACGTCTTCACTTCTCTTGTATGTATGGAACTGTACTTTGGGGACCTTTTTTTTTTTATTTTGGACTAAAACCATGTTAATTTCAAAGTAGCCATCTGCCCTTCTTCTTAAGGAAATACTTTTGATTTTCACGTGTTTGATTTTCTGCTATTAAAATGCTGCAGGCTCCTTCTCTAAACAAGTGACATTCTTAATTTTTTCTTTCATTCCATGAAACACAAATTGAGTTGGAAAAAAAGTAAATCCAAAATAGCATGCTTCTATTTTTGCAGTTTTATATGATTATAACATGCTAGAAATGTCACTATAATTATAGCAACAAATTATTTCAACAATCCCCACCAAGTGATGCTATTTATAGAACATCTGAAAAATATGCAAAGGATGAATCCACCCTGGCAGAAAACCTACTCATGTCCATGTTAGAGTTAAAGGCTGGACCAATACCTGGGGCACAGGTGATTAACTGTGTCCTGTTTGAAAGCAAGGGATAAATGAGTCTATATTCAAACAAAGAACATGAGAAATGAGATAAATAACAGAGGACAATTAAATGATAATGACTTGGCATTTACTATGCATTCCTAGTGTATTAAACACACAAAAAAAGTTAAAATCACTAGTTTGCTCTATTTCAAGACTTAAAAACTGATTGCCATACCAGAGAGAACAGCAGTTCAGAAGAGGTTAGCAAAAAGAGCAATGTTTAGGTCAAGGGTTTATATACATATATATATACACATACATATATATGTACATACATATATATATATATATATATATATACACACACACATATATGTGTTTGTGTATATATATGCACACACACACATATCCACCTATATACATATAGAAGTGTGGAGAAGCTCTGGTGGCACAGTGCCTAAGGCATTTGACTGCTAAACAGAAGGTTGGCTTTTCAAACCCACCAGCCACTCCACAGAAGGAAGACTGGGCAATCTACTTCCGTAGAAACACTGCCTCAGAAACCCAAAGACGGGTTGCTATGAGTCAACTGGATGGCAGTGAGGTGTTTTTTTTTTGGTATAGAAGCATGTATGTATACATGTGTGTGTGTATATTCCTACTGCCATCAAGTCAATTAGGAAATTCCAACACATAGCGACTCCCATTGGATTTCTGAGGTAAAAAAATCTTTATGGAAGTAGATTGCTCAGTCTTCCTTCTGTGGAGTGGCTGGTGGGTTTGAAAAGCCAACCTTCTGTTTAGCAGTCAAATGTCTTAGGCATAGCACCACCAGAGATCAATTTTTCTATCTATATATCTGTCTATCTATCTATCTATCTATCTATCTAATGCATATATCACAGATAAAGGATGTATGCATTGTGTGTGTGTGTGGTGTCATCAAGTTGGTCCCTACTCATAGTGAACCTGTGTACAACAGAACACAATACTGCCCTTTCCTGCACTCCCCTCACAGTCATTGCTAACGTCTCAGTACATTGTTGCAATGATTGTGTTCATCCATCTTGTAGATCTTCCTTTCTTTTGTTGACCCACTACTTTACCGAGTATAATGTCCTTCTCCAGGGACTGCTCCTTTGTGATAACATGCCCAAAGTATGTGAGACAAAGTGTCCCCATCCTTCCTTCTAAAGAGCATTCTGGCTATACTTCTTTCAAGACAAACTTTTTTATTATTCTGGCAGTCCGTTGTGTATTCAGTATTCTTGACCAAAACCATAATTCAAAGACCTCAAATCTTCTTCAGACTTCTTTATTCACCATGCAGCTTTTGCATGCATATGAAACAGTTTAAACACCATGGCTTGGGTCAGGTGCATCTTAGTTAGCCCTCAATGTGAAATATTTGCCTTTTTTTTTTTTTTTTTTAATTTTAAAGGAGTCTTTCATAGCAGATTTTCCCAATGCAATACCCCATTTCACTGCTTGACTGCTACTTACATGCTGTTGATTGTGGATACAGATAAAATGAAATCTCCGACAGCTTCAGTCTTCTCTTCATTTATCATGATGTTGCTAATTGGTTCAGTTGTAAGGATTTGGGTTTTCTTTATAATGAGTTATAATCCATAATGGAGGTTATAGTCTGATTTTCATTAATAAATGCTTCAAGTCCTGTTTGCTTTCAACAAGTAAGGTTGTGCCATCTGCATGTTACAGGTTGTTTAGTGTCTTTCTCCAATCCTGATAATGCACTCTTCTTCATATATGCCACCTCTCAGATTATTTTCTCAGCATACAGATTGAACAAATATGGTGAAAGGATACAACACTGATGCACATCTTTCCAGATTTTGAAGCATAAATTATCCCTTTGTTCTCTTCGAATAACTGTCTTTTTGTATATGTACAGGCTCTGCATGAGCACGATCAAGTGTTCTGAAATTCCCATTCTTCCAAATGTTATCCATAGTTTGTTATGATACACATAATTTGTTATGAATGTCTTTACATAGTCAATAAAACACACGTAAACATTTTTTAGATATTCTCTGCTTTCAACCAAGATCCATCTGATCTCAGCATTGATATTCCTCATTCCACATCTTCTTCTGAATCCATCTTGAATTTCTGGCAGTTCCTTGTCAATGTACTGCTACAATCATTTTTTAATTATGAGCAAAATTTTACTTGTGTGTGATATTAATGATGCTGTTGGATAAGTCCCACATTCTGCCATGTCACTTTTCTTTGGAATGGGCATATATGTGGATTTCTTCTAGTTTGTTGGTTAGGTAGCTGTCTTCTGAATTTCTTGGCATAGATGAATAATAACTTCCAGTATTGCATCCATTTGTTAAAACATCTCAATTGTATTCCATCAATTTCTGGAGCCTTGCCTTTGCCCAGTGACTTCAGTACAGCTTGGATTTCTTCCTTCAGTACTTTTGGTTCTTCATCATATGCTACATCCTGAAATGGTTGAACATTGATGAATTTTTTGTACAGTGACTCTGTGTATTCTTTCCATCTTCTTTTGATGCTTTCTGTGTCATTTGATATTTTCTCCATAGAATCCTTTAACATTGCAATTTTTCTTCAGTTCTTTCAGCTTGAGAAATAACAAGTCTCTTCTTCCTTTTTTGGTTTTCTAACTCCTGGTTATAGTACTTTTCATTAGAGTACTTAGTCTCTCAAGGTGCCCTTTGAAATCTTCTGTTTACATATTTTACTTCATCATTTTTTCCATTCACTTTAGCCATTCCCCATATATAATGCCCACCACTCATCTGTCAGTTTGTCATACTGTGGTGGCTAGTGTGTTGCTGTGAGGCTAGAGGCTATGACACCAGTATTTCAAATACCAGTAGGATCACCCATGGTGCACAGGTTTTAGCAGAGCTTCTAGACTAACAGAGACTGGGAAGAAGGAAAGGGCCATACACTTCTCAAAGAATTGGGCAGTGAAAACCTTATGATTAGCAGTGAAACACTGTATAACATATTGCTAGAAAACTTTAGCCCTGAAACATTGTCTGAACTAGTGTTGGAAGATGAGCACCTCAGGTTGAAAGGCACTCAAAATACCACTGGGGAAGAGTTGCCATCTACAAGTAGACTCAACCTTAATGACATGCATGGAGTAAAGCTTTCAGGACCTCCATTTGCGGATGGGGCCTGGCTCACAATGGGAAGAAACAGCTGCAAATGTCCATTAATAATTAGAATGTGGAATGTATGAAGTATGGATCTAGGAAAATTGGAAGTTGTCAAAAATAAAATGGGACACATAAAGATCAATATCCTAGGCATTAGTGAGCTGAAATTAATTGGTTTGGGCCATTTTGAATCAGGCAATTGTATGATCTGCTATGCCAGGAATGACAAAGTGAAAATGAATGACATGGCATTCATCATCACAAAGAATGTTGCAAGAGCTATCCTGAAGTACAATGCCATCAGTGATAGGATAATATCCATATATGTGCAAGAAAAGCCAGTTAATACTATTATTATTCAAATTTATGCACCAACTAGGAAAGCCAAAGACCAGAAAATAGATTTTTACCAGCTTCTGGGGTCTGAAATTGACCAAACATGCAATCAAGATGTACTATTATTACTGGTGATTGGAATGTTAAAGTTGGAAACTAAGAAGAATCAGAGGAAGTTGAAAAATATGGCCTTAGTGATAGAAATGATGCTGGAAATCACATGATAGAATTTTGTAAGACCAATAATTTATTTATTGCAAGTACCTTTTTTCAACAACATGAACAGCAGCTATACACATGGACCTAGCCAGATAGAATACACAGGAAACAGATCAACTATATCTGTGGAATGAGGCGATGGAGAATCTCAATGTCTTCAACCAAAACAAGGTCAGGACTGTGGAATAGACCATCAATTGCTCATATGCAATGTGGTGGTTAAGTTTGTGTGTCAACTTGGCTAGGCCTGGTCAAATGGCTGGGCAGCTGGATGTAGTATTCCCCATGATGAGACTGGTAGTCACCTCCATGATGGAGCAGCTGAGTAGCTGCCTTTGGGTATGTGGTCTGTTTCCTGTATATAAGAAACAGCTTTGGGAATGGTCTCTAGCTTGTGGCACACTTGAACCCTGAATGTAGCCATGTCATTGTTCAGCAGCCTGACATGCTCTGCCAACCTTGGGACTTTCAATTAACTTGAATTAATGGCCTTCCATGTGGTTTGGTAACATGGGGACTGTGCCTTTTTACTTATCAACCTTGGGCTTGTCAGTCTCAGCAGCCAGCAGCTGTCTGAGTGAAGAAAACCTCTAGCTTTAGTGGACTGGGAGCAGGAGGCAGAGTTGAACCCCAAGGCTGAGGGGCTTTCCCCCAGGCCCTTGAGCCTGGCAATTTGAACTCGGACTTCTAGCCTACCGAACTGTAAGAGAATAAACTCCTGTTTGTTGAAGCCATCCCATTTGTGGTATATTCTTAGAGTGGCATTAAGTAACTAGAACATGCAAGTTCAAGTTGAAGTTGAAGAAAATTAAAACAAGTGACAGGAGCAAAATATGGCCTTGATTATATCCCACCTGAATTGAGAGACCATCTAAAGAATAGATAAAACAGATTGAACACTAGTGACCAAAAACAAGATGAGTTGTGGATGTCATCGAGATCAATAAACATGAAGAAACCAAAAGGTCATTAAAAAGAAAGAAAAGGAAAAAGAGACCAAGATGGATCTCAGAAGAGACTCTGAAACTTACTGTTGAAAGGAGAGTAACTAAAGCACACAGTGGAAATGAAAAGATAAAATAGCTGAATAGAAGATTTCAAAGGGCAGCTCAAGAAGACAAAGTCAATTATTATAATGATATGTGCAAAGGCCCAGAGTTAGAAAACCAAAGGAAAGAGCACGCTCAGCATTTGTTAAGCTGAAAGAACTGATGAAAAATATTAAATCCTTGTGTTGCAATATTGAAAGATACTATGGACAAAATGTTGAATGATGCAAGAAGCATTTAAAGACAGAAAGAAGACACAGAGTCACTGTACAGAAGACAATTGGTCAATGTTCAACTGTTTCAGGAGGTGGCATGAACCAATGGTATTGAAGGAAAAAGCCCAAGCTATTATATTGAAGGAATTGGCTAAAAACAAGGATCTGGGATTCAGCAGAATACCCACTGAGACATTTCAACAAATGGATGCTACCCTGGAGGCATTTACTTATCTATGCCAAGTAAATTGGAGGACAGCTACCTGGTCAACTGACTGGTAGAGATCCATATTTGTACCCATTCCAAAGAAAGGTGATCTAACAGAATGTGGAAATTATTGAAGAATATCATTAATATCACCTGCAAGTGAAATTTTGCTGAATATAATTAAAAAATAATTGCATCAGTATAATGACAGGGACCCACCAGAAATGCAAGCTGGATTCAGAGGAGGACTTGGAACAACATTAACATCTGTTAATGTCAGATGGATCTTGGCTGAAAGCAAAGAATACCAGAAAGATGTTTACTTGTGTTTTATTGACTATGCAAAAGCATTCAACTGTGTGGATCATATCAAATTATGGATAATATTGTGAAGAATGGGAATTCCAGAACGTTTAATTGTGCTCATGAGGAACCTGGATGTAGACAAGGAGCCTGTTGGTCGAACAGAACGAAGGGATACTGCATGATTTAAAATCAAAAAGGAAGTGTGTCAGGGTTGTAACCTTTCACCATACTTATTCAATCTGTATGCTGAGCAAATAATCCAAGAAGCTGGGCTATATGAAGAAGAATATGGCATAAGGATTGCAGGAAGACTAATAAACAACCTATGATATGCAAATGACACAACCTTGCTTGCTGAAAGTGAAGATTACTTGAAACACTAATGAATATTAAAGACTACAGTCTGCAATATGGATTACACCTCAACACAAAGAAAACAAAAATCCTCACAACTGGACCAAGCAGCATCATAATAAATGGAGAAAAGATTGAAATTGTCAAAGATTTTATATTACTTAGATCCACAATCAACAACCATGGAAGCAGCAGTCAAGAAATCAGACATTGTATTGAACTGAGCAAATCTGCTGCAAAAGACCTCTTTAAAGTGTTGAAGAGCAAAGATTACACTTTAAACACTAAAATATATCTAACCCAAGGCATGGTATTTTCAATCATCCGATATGCATGTGAAAGCTGGACAATGAATAAGGAAGACCAAAGAAGAGCTGATGCTTTTAAATTGTGGTGTTGGCAAAGAATAATGAAAATACCATAGACTGCCAAAGAATGAATAAATCTGTCATGGAAGAAGTGCAGCCAGAATGCATCTTGGAAACAAGAATGGCCAGACTTCATTTCACCTACTTTGGTCATGGTGTCAGAAAGGACCATTCCCTGGCAAAGGATATCATGTTTGGTGAAGTTGAGAGTGAGCAAAAAAAGGGGAAGACTTTCAACAAGATGGATTGATACAGTGACTGCAAGGATGGGCTCAAGTATAGCAAGGATTGTGAGGATGGCACATGATTGGGCAATGTTTCACTCTGTTGTATGTAGGGCCACTGTGAGTCAGAGCCAACTCAACAGCACCTAACAATAACATATATAATGCATATATGTGTGTGTAGGGGCTCTGGTAGCACAGTGGCTAAGACACTTGCCTGCTAACCAGACGGCTGGCGGTTCAAACCCACCAGCCACTCCTCGGAAGGAAGGTTGGGCA
>NW_006921677.1:5767219-5768097 GCF_000298275.1 Orycteropus afer afer
CTTCCATAGTGATACCACCTCAGAAACCCAAGGAAGGGTCACTATGAGTTGGATCTGACTCAACGGCAGTGAGTTTGGTTTTGGCTTATATACATGCATATATATATATATATATAAACCCCAAACCAAATTCACTGCATCTGTGTTGATTCTGACTCATAGCTACCCCTATTGGGTTTCCAAAGCTATAAATATTTATGGAAATAGATTACCTCATCTTCCTCCCATGAAGCAGCTGGGAAGTTTGAACCTCTGACCTGGTTAGCAGCCAAATGGCTTATCTACTACACTACTGTTGTTGTTGTTATATGCCATTGGATTGGACTCAACTCATAGCGACCCCTCCTTGGGTTTCTGAGATGGTATCACTATGGAAGTAGATTGCCCAAAGTTCCTTATATGCTTGTTGTTGTTATTAGGTGCCATTGAGTCAGTTCCAACTCACAGCAACCCTATGTACAACAGAACGAAGCACTGCCTGGTCTGATGCCAGCCTTGCAATCCTTGCTATAACTGAGCCCATCATTGCAGCCACCGTGTCAATCCATCTCATTGAGGGCTTTCCACTTTTTTGTTGACCTTCCACTTTACCAAGGTTGATATCATTCTCCAGTGAATGGTCCCTTCTGACAACATGACCAAATTAGGTCAAAGTCTGGCCATTCTTGTTTCTAAGGAGAGTTCTCAATGCACTTTTTACAGGACCAATTTGTTAGTTCTTTTGGCAGTCCATGGCACTTTCAGAATTCTTTGCCAACACCACAATTCAAAAGCATCAATTCTAGAGGCGGGGCAAGATGGCGGACTAGGCAGAAGGATTGCACAGACCCTCTTCAACAAAGAAAAGGGAAACCAATTAATACAGACACAGAAGATAA
>NW_006921677.1:5775547-5797400 GCF_000298275.1 Orycteropus afer afer
TATCAGACAGTGTTTTACTGATATTCATAAGGTTTTCACTGGTCAATAGTTTGAGAAGTGGATGGCCCCTTCTTTCTTCCAAGTATGCCTTAGTCTGGAAGCTCCACTGAAACCTATCCACCATGGGAGACCTTTCTGCTATTTGAAATACCAGGGACATAGCCTCCAGCCTCACAGCAACACACAAGCCACCACAGTAGGACAAACTAACAGATGAGTGGTGGTGGTGGTGTGTGTATGTATATATATATATATATATACATACACACACATATATATATTATATATAATCTGCATATCCCTTATCTGTCATCATATATAGATTATTAAAACAAACAAACAAAAAAGATACAATCAGTGATTATGGACCATGCTTATTTTTCATTTCATCACAAGCAGGAGAAAGAGTTGGTTGGAATCCTTGTTTGTTATTGGTTTTTCTCTTTTTATTTTTAGCCTCTCTCGTTTTATGGTTTTTATATAGATTTGCTTAACAAAGCTGTAAATTCAAGGATGAAATAAATTTCACAGTGGCTCTTTAACCTCCACTGCTAGGATGCATTTGCACAAACTTCAACTTAGCTTAGAGAATTTAGCTTGGTATGGTGTTCAGAGAAGACAGAAATGCATTTAAATGTAATCCCTCAGTTAATCACAATTTTCTCCCAAATTATCTGTTTTTGCATATTGGTTAATGCAGTTCTCTTTCTGGGTCACTGATTAGAGTTAACTGTGCTGTTGTTTTGAGGCAGATTGGTAAGTCACTTGCAATCTCTGCCCAATACCCTGATCATGTCACACTGGAAAGCCACTCAGTCAAATGTAACCACCAACTTTAGGAGCTAAAAATTACAATAGTATGTTTTACTTTTTCAGCTAATGACAGATAAAAAACAGATAAGTAGATAGATACATAGATGAGAGCTGTTGTTGACATGACTCCAACTCATAGCAACAGAATGAAATGTTACCTGGTCCTGCATCATCCTCACAATCACCAGTATGATCAAGTCAATCACTGGGGCAGACTATCTCTCTGATGGTTTCCTTTACTCTAACTGACCCTTTCCTTCACCAACATGTCTTCCTGCAGTGACAGATCCCTCCTGATGACAGACAATTCTCTGTTGTGATCCATAGAATTTTCACTGCCTAATTTTTGGAAGTAGATCACTAAACTTTTCTTCCTAGTCTATCTTAGTCTAGAAGATCCACTGAGACCTGTCCACTATGGGTGACCCTGCTGGTATTTGAAATATTGGTAAAATGGCTTCCAGCATCACAGCAATACTCAATCTACCTCACTACCACAAACTGACAGATGGGTGGTGGTAGCCAACAATAAAGTCCCTCATTTTCCTAATTTCTTTGTGAACGTCTGCTTTTGTGTCATTCAGTGTTCAACATACCGTATTTTTGATTCAATCAGATTGCTTTTTCTCATCTGTTTTTCTTGTGTGCACCATTGTCTCGAGTCTATAAGGGTAAATATACCCTTAGCCACTGTCGTTATGTTGTGAGAACAATCTTCCCGGGTAAAGCTTAACGCCGGACAAAAAGTGACTATTGTCTGGTGCCCTGAAAGTGATCCAGAGACACACCCCACAGGTTAATGGCCAGTGCAGAAAGGTGCCTCACGGGTCAAGAATAAAGATTTTCTGAGCTAATTGCTGGTTGCTTCTTCTGATACATGTGAAGAACCTAGGGAGGAAAAATAACAACAATAAGCAAACAAACAAGCCCCATAACATGTGTGCAGCAGGGACTGCAGCCACAATTCCATTTGGAATGAATAAACATGTGTTAATCATTAGGTCTTGAAATGGATCCCAGAGCATGTTACATTATAGCTACAGACATGAAAATGAAGCAATGAACAGACAATAGCTATGAATGTTTAGATGGTGACAAAGGCTCTCCTCAGAGTTTGGAGCTCAGGATGGGCTGGGGAGGAGAATGTGATGTCTGGGGTCACATTTAAGGGAGAAGGAGATGCATTTTCTTCTGGGTAGCAAGATGTTCTCTGGCACGCAACCTACCAGCTTTGTAAGGGAGCTCCAGATGGATGCTGAGAATAAGATACTAAACGCAGCAACAACACACTAGTTGGACAGCTACCTGACAGCATTGGAAGAAGCCTGCAGAAAAGGCCCCTTCATTAAGCTAATAATACACTGGCTTATGTGGTTAACTGAAGCCAAGAGCCGGAGATAATTTTACAAAAAGGAAAAAATTTAGCTGCTATGGTAACCTGGACAACGACAGATCTTCTGGATGTGACACAACTCCAGTCTGAATTACACAAAGTCACCATAAGCCCAGAAAGCAAAGTGGATTTAATTAGTTGGTTAAGTCTGCAGCACAGGAAGAATGGCAGCATTTGTCCTTTATTCTTGTTCCAAACTAACAAAGCATCACTGGTATGAGTGTTCCTAGATAAGGAACATTTTTAGCTAAGCACATGATTGCAAAATGATGCTTCAGATGGGAAATCCCAAAATTTAAATTCCCTCAAAACTCCAGAGAGTGCCCCAGATCTAAATTAGTCATGATTATGTGAAGGATACAAGAGAATGGGCTACGTTGTATGTCATTTCCACACATCAGGTCTTCAAATATCCCTCCCCACAACCTCAGATGCCAAGATTACCACCTCCTAGTTTTTACCATCTATTAAGGTAAATTTAATACAGGAGCCTTCTTCATTTTATTAATCAAAATATATTTGGTAAGTACATATGGTATTTATTGAGTATCAAATAAAGCAAATTTCAACACAGCAGATTCCTATGGTCTGGGACTTTACTATCTATGATAGCATTCACGTTATTATAGACGAATTTGTGGAAGAGTATTAAGGGCACTGAAAATTTTTCTTAAATGACAGGACTTATAGAGCCATTGCACATGTATTTTGCCTTCTTATTATCCTCATTTCTTTGGTGTCTTGGCTATCTCTTAGATTGTTAGGAAGATCTGCTTTTAAAAGTTTCCCCCCCCCCCCTTTAGTTTTGATTACCCTTGTTTCTGGTCATTCTTGGGTCTCATTTGTATCTCCTCTTCATTGCATCTTCTGTCTTCCCATCACTAATGTTAGTGTTGGTCCCTGAACTCGTCTCTCTTCAATTTACTATTTGATGGTTTCATGTTTCTCCACATATCAAAAATTGAATTTTTCTCCCCCTTTCCTTTATTCCTCTAGCTTTGTTTCAGTGTTACTATCATTTTTCCAGGACTTCAAAGCTTGAAACTTACAGGATTGGTTATTTTTATGTCCCATATACAATCAGTTACCAAGTGCTGTTGGTTCCTCCTTCAGATTTTTCCTCAACCTTACCCACATATTTATATTTCAGCAAAATCAAACTAATTGTAGCTCTGTAAACAGACATAGTGTCTCAGGTCTACATGCCTTGGTGTATGTGCTTTATTATCATTAGATAACAAGGAATAGAAACTCCAAATAATTTCCACAAAAGGGAACTTGACTGTAAAGATCCAGGGGGACCTCATGGAACTTACAGCAGGAAGCAAAGCTTTCCTTGCAGGGCTGAAGCTAAAGGCAAGAAAATTGTCAGGAACCAGTCAGCCTATCTCTTTCCCCAGGAAGTATTTCATTCTCTGTTTTGCTTGAATGTGAGTTCTCTTTGCTTATTCATAGCATGCAAAATGAACACTGTCACCAAGACCTACCAGCTCCAATTCATATCACCATCTAGTAACATGCCTGCTTCTCTTAAACATGCCTGCTTCTCTTAATACAGATTCTCAAGAGAAAGGTAGATTGTACCCCCTCACCGGTTTAACCAAGACCATACATGCCTTTGGGTGCTGGTCCACTGATTGGTTACCTTTGAGTCAGAAACCATGTGTCCTCCCCCTTAGACTGGGCACAGCTCAGGAAGTGGAGACGGTGAACACTATTACTGCTCTTGGAGAGTGTGGGTGGAATACAGTCTTTAGAAGGAGCTGTGAGGAAGACAAGCAATGAAGCAACTCTTGTTTAAAGTGCTTTAGCCTAGGGTACCTTTTCCCAACCCCACACTCCAACCACTTCTCTATTCTTTCTTTGAAACCTACTCTTTTCTTCAACATTTCACTTATTTTGTTAATCCCCCCAAACAGAAACAATCACACCCTACTCTGCACCTTTACTTTTCTTGAGTCTATTTTTATGACTGCACATACATTACTAAACTGTTATTATTTATTTGCAGGTTTGGTTCTCCTACTGGACCATAAGTCTCTTATGGTTAGATATTAAATTTTATTCATCTCAGTATTCCCAATGTTGAGCACAGTGTCTGGTAGTAAATGCTCAACAAATGTTTTGTTGACTGAATTAATTGTGATATGCTAATTTATTGATTAATATTTATGAATAATAGCTCTAAGTCTGCTCTTTCCTTTAGGGAATCAATTGCATGTCATTGAAAGGGCAAAAGTTAGTTAGAAGCAATGAATTAGAAGCACACTGAGAAATATGGATAGATCTTAAAAATATTGTCCCTAGTGACAATAAAAAAAGTATAGAAGAGAGTAAGATAATCAGTACCATTTACATAAATTAAAATGTTATGCACACAAAGCAATAATACTCATTTTTGTAAAATAAATGCACATCAAACACTAGAATTGTGGCTTATGGGAAGAGGGTATTGGAAACAAAGTATAGGAAAAAAATAAATTAATAAAGGGTCTTACACAGATTGAATATGATAATGTGCCTTAAACTAAGGAGAATGATTAACTTGACCGTCTGCATTTGATGTCAAAATAAAGAATAAAAAAGGGGATAAGCTTTAGTATCATAAAGGTCTAAGTTCATATCTGAGCTCTTATCTATAAGTGAGTTGATAATAGGAAAGTTAATTAAATCTCTTTTGATTTAGTTTCCTTATTTATAAAAACATAATAATATTATAGGAGCCCTGGTAGTATAGTGCCTAAGGTATATGACTGCTAACCAGAAGGCTGGTGGTTCAAACCCACCAGCCACTCCTTGGAAGGAAGATGAGCAATCTACTTCCACAGAGATACCCCTTGGAAACCCAAGGAGAGGTTGCTATGAGTCGGATCAATCTCAACAGCAGTGAATTTTGGCTGTAAACTTCTTAAGTACTAAATTAGAAAATGCATATAGAACAAATGTCAAATAGCAACTCAATAAATGTTAATGTAAATAGATTCTTACATAGTTATCTTGCCTGAATTTACCTATAGGCTTTTCTAGTTCAAATATGTTGTTGTTGTTGTTGTTTTTGTTAGGTGCCGTCGAGTTGGCTCCAACTCATAGCAACCCCATATACAATAGAATGAAACATTGCCCATTCATGTGCCATCCTCACCAGTTCTTGCTGTGTTTGAGCCCATCAATGCAGCCACTGTATCAGTCTATCTTCTTGAGGGTCTTCCCCTTCTTTGCTGACTCTTCCCTTTAGCAAGCATGATATCCTTCTTCAGGGAATGGTCCCTTCTGACAACATGACCTAAGTAGATGAGATGAAGTCTAGCCATTCCCACTTCAAGGAGCATTCCGACTGAACTTCTTCCGGGACAGATTTGTTCATTCTTCTGGCATCCATGGTACTTTCAATATTCTTTGCAACACACCTATTTAAAAGAATCAATTCTTCTTCAGTTTTCCTTATTTATTGTCCGTACTAAGGCATTTGACTGCTAACCAGAAAATTGGTGGTTCAAACGCACCAGCCATTCCATGGAAGAAATCTTTACCTCTGTAAAGATTTACCACCTTGGAAACCCAATGGGTGCCACTATGAGTCAGAATTGATTCGATGGCAGTGAGTTTGTGTGTGTGTGTTTTTTTTTTTTTTTTTTTTTTAGTCACGCCTTAGTCCCCAAAGTGACATCTTTGTTCTTCAACACTTTAAAGAGGTCCTTTGCAGCAGGTTTGCTCAGGGCAATGCAACATCTGATTCCTTGATTGCTGCTTCCATAAGTGTTGGTTGTGGATCCAAGTAAAATGAAATTTTGACAACTTCGATCTTTTCTTCATTTATCATAACACTGCTTATTGGTCCAGTTATGAGGATTTTTGTTTTCTTTATGTTGAGGTGTAATCCATACTGCAGACTGTAGTTTTTAATCTTCATCAGTAAGTGCTTCAAGTCATTCTTACTTTCAGCAAGCAAGGTTGTGTATTCTGCATATCACAGGTTGTTAATGAGTCTTCCTCCAATCCTGATGCCACACTCATCTTCCTATAGTCCAGCTTCTTGAATTATATGCTCAGCAGACAGACTGAATAAGTACAGTGAAAGGATACAACTCTGACACACTCCCTTCTTGATTTTAAACCATGCAGTCCCCTTGTTGTGTTTGAATGACAGCCTCCTGGTCTATGTCTAGGTTCCTCATGAGCACAATTAAGTGTTCTGGAATTCCCGTTCTTCTCAGTGTTATCCATAATTTGTTATGATTCACACAGTCAAATGCTTTTGCAGAGTCAATATAATACATGTAAACATCTTTCTGATATTCTTTGCTTTCAGATTCATCTGACATCAGCAACGATATTCTTTATTCCATGTCCTCTTCTGAATCTGGCTTGCATCTCTGGCAGTTCCCTGTTAATATACTGCTGTAGAGCTCTGGTAGCATAGTGGCTAAGACACTTGCCTGCTAACCAGACGGCTGGCGGTTCAAATCCACCAGCCACTCCTCGGAAGGAAGGTTGGGCAATCCTACTTCCGTAGTGATACTGCCTCGGAAACCCAAGAAGGGGTCGCTATGAGTCGGGGCCGACTCGACGGCACATAACAACAACAACAACTGTTTTTTAATTATCTTCAGCAAAATTTTACTTGTCTGTGATACTAATAATATTCTTCAATAATTTCCACATCCTATTGGATCACCTTTCTTTGGATGGGTACAAATATGGATCGCTACCAATCAATTGGCCGGGTAGCTGTCTTCCAAATTACTTGACATAGACAAGTAAGTGCCTCCAGGTTTGCATCCATTTATTGAAACATCTCAATAGGTATTCTGTCAATTCCTGGACCCTTGGTTTTCACCAATTCCTTCAGTGCAGTTTGGATTTCTTCCTTCATTACCATTGGTTCTTAATCATGATACCTCCTGAAGTAGCTGAATACCAATAAATTCCTTTTTGATGCAGTGACTCTGTGTATTCCTTCCACCTTTTTTAAATGCTTCCCACATCATTCAATATTTTGCCCATATAATCTTTCAGTATTGCAACACAAGGTTTGAATTTTTTTCTTCAGTTCTTTCAGCTTGAGAAATGCGAGCATGCTCTTCCCTTTTGATTTTCTAACTCTAGGTCTTTGCACATTTCATTATAATAATTGACTTGTCTTCTCGAGTTACCCTTTGAAAACTTGCATACAGCTCTTTTATCTTATCATTACTTCCATTAGCTTTAGCTACTCTCTGCTCAAGAGCAAGTTTCAGAGTTTCTTCTGACATCCATTTTGGTCTTTTCTTCCTTTCTTATCATTAAAAATGACCTTTTGCTTTCTTCATGTATGATGTTCTTGATGTCATCTCATAACACATATGGTCATTGGTGTTCAATGCATCAAATCTGTTCTTCAGATGGTCTCTAAAGTCAGGTGGGTGAAATGTGCACACAAGATATAGACAACAAAGGCAAATACTAGTATAAGCAAAATACTGCATTACCACTAACACCAAACACCAGGCTACAGATAAATGCACACACAGCTGAGAAGATCAGATGGGGGTTGGTGAACAGGAATGTACCCTAGACCAGTGATAGACTTAGCTGAAGATAATCTTGCACAGATACTAGTGATACAAAATAGCCACAATTATTGGAAGACAGAATTGGAGTAATGCTTCACAGACGACCAAACACCTCAGGAGAGAGAACCACCAGACCTGCTGACTCAGGACCATACAACTGGGAGACACCAGGCTTAATTGACACAACATGGTTCATAAAAATCTTGTTCTACAACAAGTAGCGACTGGGGTCTGAAAAGCTTTTGAGCAGCCATCTAAGATACAGCTAATGGTCTCCTCTCATCTGAAGCAAAGAAGTGTGAAGAAAATCAAGGTACTTGGAAACAATTAGTACAAGGTTATAATGGACCTTGAGACCAGAAGAAATAAATGGTGCCCAGCTACCACACCAACCACTTGGGAAGGGATCAAAACTGGAGATCCTGGATAGAATGGGAGGAAACATGTGGAACAAAATTCAAAAACACAATAATGACCAGAATTACTGGTTGGATGGAGTCTGGTGGGACCCCCAAGACTATGGTTCTGTGATACCCTTTGGGTCTGAGATGGGACTCACTCCCAAAGACTGGCCCTCACCCCAACAGTAGAAAAACTTACATGCAGAACATCCAACTCAGGACAATGCACCCACCTACTCCACAGAGATACACCCTTGGAGCAATCGGTTGTGGACCACTAGAGGTGCAGCATTGACATGGAGGGAAAGCTGGACAGACAGGAGTTCATAGTTAAGAAGGGCAAAGGGAGGGGGAGTCACAAGGAAGGGAAGGGAGGGGAGTGGGCTAGGGTTGGGGATGGTAATCGGGGTGTGGAAAGCAAATGTACAGGAACAGTTGAATGCAAAACAAATTCTGCTCTGTAAATTTGAACCCAAAGCACAATTTAAAAGAAGAAGAAGAAGAAGAAGAAGAAAGAAATATGCACATTTTAAATGTACAAATAAAAATAATAATAAATAAAGTCAGGTGGGATAAAACCAAGATTGTAGTTTGGCTCTCATGGACTTGTTTTAATTTTCTTCAGCTTCAACTTGAACTTGCATATGAGCAATTGGTCCACAGTCAGCTCCTGCCCTTGTTTTGGCTGAACATATTGAGCTTCTCATTTGCCTCTTTCCACAGGTGTAGTCAATCTGATTTCTGTGCATTCCATCTGATAAGGTCCACTTGTAGTTTATGTTGTTGAAAAAAGGCATTTGCAATGAATAAATCATTAGTCATGCAAAATTCTATTATGCAATCTCAGGCATCATTCCTGTCACCAAGGCCATATTTTCCAACCACTAATATTTTTTCTTTGTTTCCAACTTTTGCATTCCAATCATCAGTAATCATGAATATATTTTGATTGCATGTTTGGTCAATTTCAGACTATAGAAGTTGGTAAAAATCTTCAATTTTTTCATCTTTGGCTTTAGTGGTTGGTGTGTAAATTTGAATAACAATAGTAAACTGATTTTCCTTGTAGGCATATGGATATTATCCTATCCCTGACAGCACTGTACATCAGAAGATATCTTGAAACATTCTTTGTGATGATGAATGTGATACCACTCCTCTTCAATTTATCATTTCCAGCAAAGTGGGCCATATGATTGTCTGATTCAAAATGGCCAATACCAGTCAATATCAGCTCACTATGCCAAGGATATTGATCTTTATGCCACCATTTTGTTTTCCACAAGTTCCAATTTTCCTGGATTCATACATTTGTAACTATTTCTTCCTACTTTGAGTCATGCCACATTAACAAATGGAGATCCCAAACGCTTAACTCCATCCACATCATTAAGGTCAATTCTACTTTGAGAAGGCAGCTCTTCCCCAATCAGATTTTGAGTGCCTTCTAACCTGAGTGTCTTATCTTCCAGCATTATATCAGATAATGACTCAAGGCTATTCATCACGTTTTCCAGTAATATATCAGACAGTGTTTCACTGCTACTCATAATATACCAATAAAAAAGCAAACTCACTGCCATCGAGTTGGATCCAACTCATAGTGACCCCTCCTTGCGTTTCTAAGGTGGTATTGTTACAGAAGTAGATTGTCCAAACTTCCTTCTGAGGAGTTGCTGGTGGCTTTGAACCTCCAGCCTTCTGGTCAGAAGTCAAATGCCTTAGGCACTATCCTACTCATAATATACCCACTTCCAAATCAATCTTTCAAAGATATCATGCCCCTAGTAAAAAAATTTATATTGTTCCAAGCTTTCTATATTACCTATTTCTCAAGTGATAGGGAATTGGGTGGATGGTGGTGGCAAGGTGGAAGAATTAGAAATGATGTTTGAAAAGATCTCTTAAATTTTGTTATCTGCAAGTTAATACAGTGGGGAATAATGTGGCCAAAGGAGATGGTCATGAGAAGTCAGGGAGAAATGTTTGTACAAGGGAAGACCATAGAGTTGATCATAAGAAAACCTACTCTTCTTCTATAATATAAGGAGTGGTCTTTGATGTCACCTGATGATTCACTAATCAGTGCTTAGCAACTGCGTCATTCTTATCAACCTCCTTTTATGAACCTTTAAAAAAAAAAAAAAAAACACACTCATTGCCGTTGAGTCGGATCTGACTCATAGCGACCCCTTCTTGGGTTTCCAAAGAGGTATCAGTATGGAAGTAGATTGCCCAATCTTTCTTCCGAGGAGTCACATTTAGTTCTAGGTAAATTAAGTTGTTATCATCCTTTTTATAGGAATCTTGAGACTTACTATATCTGTGACTTTTCTGAAGATACTACACACTTGGAATGTCTTCTTCTCTTGTCCCCTTTTCTAATATTATCCATTCTTCAGCTGAAACCAAAGTTCTTTATAAAGCTTTTCTAGATCATTACCCCAACTCAGAGTATTTTCTACATTCAAGAAGGTCACAGTTATTTAGCATTATATACTGCTTTATCAAGTTTGACTAATCTATTCCATCTGAATTATATCTATATTGAATGTATGGACTTTCATTTTTATGATATCTTTATGTCGAAATTATCATTTATACATAATTAACCTTCAAAAATATTGCTTAATAAAGGAGCCAGTTCAATAGTTATGTTGTCAAAATAATGTCATGTTCAAGTGAGTATGTAGAGGACTAAAATTTCAACTTGCTCAGTCAGTCAGAAGAGAGTGAGCAGAGGAAATATCAATCATATCTGTGAGTAAATGAACAAATTGTTCTTTCACATTTTGAGTTTCCCTCTCTTTTTCCTCATCCATAGAGATTTGTGGGGTATTATTTACAGATAAATCATAACCATAATGAGCCTTAAATTCATTATTTGCAAAATGATTGTTTAGCCACAATTTTCTTCAGTTGAAACCCAACCTATAGTACAGAAAAAGTGTATCTGCTTTGATTTAATGGTGGAAGACTAGGACTTCTCTTCTTGAAAAATATGTTTAAAGTAGCATGATTTATAATGTCCTCTATAATGATAATCTTGACTAGCACCTCTGAAGAGCTTAAAGTAAACACAATTTGATCCTCAGTACTATACTGAGACATGGGCAGAGTTGTGGGCAATGGGATAAAAGCCCCTCTGTGAGCATAGGCAGCTATAAAAGATGCTAAAGCAAGTAAAAACCAATCAATGGAATTTACCACATGGCTGGGGCTCCTGGCTTGAGCGGACTCCATTACCTAAACTGTTTCGCTAATTCCTGATTCTCATCTCCCACTCTTTATATACTTTTATATTCTCAGTTTCTAGGCATTCCTAAACAAATTCTAGTAAACTTAATCTTTCCTCCTCATTGATCTCAGATTAACACCTCTCCAAGCACAGATAAAGCTTACATACGTTTACATACTTATTCACCACATCATGGTACCGAATTTATGTATACAAATCAAACCATGAGAGACAACACAATGATTGTATCTAGATTACTGAGATGAAATGACCTGCCTAACATCATGTTGACAGTGAAAAGTTCAGTGTGCTGACTCCAAATCCAGCTGTCTCTCCAGTGCATAGCTTTTGGACAAAGCATTAAAGACCAGCCTGTGTATTACTATAATGCCATCTGATCCTGTCAGTGACATATGGACTATGTGAAATACAGTGTGTTCCTCCTCAGGAAGCCATTTGGATCTCATATAATCAAACACTGAAAATGTAATGTTTTATATCCTCACAATCAATATATGCTGTGATGGAAATGCAGCGTGATGATATGTTTGGTTTTAAGAAATATTTACCTAAGGGGTAGAGGGGAGAAGTGCATTGACTTTTCTTCATTTGTGTGACCCTTCATTTTCAGTTCTCTTTAAATAATTTATTGCACCCAATGAATGAGCCTTTCTCTTCTCCTTCCTAGTCTCTGCTCTTTCCAGAGCCCTCTGTGGGAGCCCAAGGACATTTATTCTGAAAAGAGAAAGCCAGAGACCTAGAGGGGGCTGGAATTTGGGAAAAACCTTCAACACATTCCCTGTCATGTGGTACAGAGTAGCTCAGTTACTTTACTTCCAGGAAATTCTGAGAGTAAAATTCAAACTCAGGTACATAGTACAAAACCTCTACTCACAAACTCTGTTATGCTATTTCTAGTCAATCTATATATTTCATCTAAGTTTTCATATCTTGGGCACAATGCATCAAACAAGGATGTGTTTTCAACATAATTCACAAAAATTACTGAAGTAACAGAATTTGAACCCAATAGTGTTAGATAATTTTCACTTAGACTTCCAATTAATTACTCCTATTTAGTCTAAAACTAATACAAAATATATCTACAATTCACAAAACTTTAAATCTTGCATTTCAATTCAGTAGGAAAAACAGGGAATGAAGAAAGAAATAAAATTCTTACAGTTCTACATCTCTAAAAATGTTGAGCCCTAAGTTGCTTTATATTTAAAAGAAAACTTGGTTTTATTTCATTCAAATCAGTGTAAGTGTTACAAATAAAATTTTAGAATGTAGACAGAAGGTCTGTGAAGCATAAATTATACGTGTTTTCCCAACTGGTTTGTATGAAGGATTTGCTGGAACATAAAAGTTCAATTCATTAAAGCTCTATTCCAAAAAACAAACTAACTTGACTTAAAGAGTGACTTTCACTCATTTAAAAAATTTATCCTGAGTACTTAGGATGTGCCAAGCATTGTAATTGTTGTTGTTGTTATATGCCGTTGAGTCGGACCCGACTCATAGTTACCCCTCCTTGGGTTTCCAAGGCAGTATCACTATGGAAGTAGATTGCCCCATCTTCCTTCCAAGGAGAGCATTGTGATTAGCACCATAGAACACATATACATATATATGTGTGTGTATGTATGTGTGTATACATATATATATATATATATATATATATATATATATATAGTTGTTGTTGTTGTTATGTGCCATCAAATCAGACCCAACTCACAGTGACTCCTTGGGTTTTTGAGGTGGTATCACTATGGAAGTCGATTGCTCAACCTTCTTTCCAAGGAGTGGCTGGTGGGTTTGAACCGCCAGCCTTCTGGTTAGCAGGCAAGTGCCTTAAGCACTAGGCTACCAGAAATATATATGTGTGTGTGTGTGTGTGTGTGTGTGTATAATATACATATACTATACATATACACACACATACACACACACACACATATATATATATATATACACAAAAAAAAAAACAAGTTCCCATATGATTATAAACGCCTGAAGGAAGAGATTATGGATGACTCATCCTTGTATCTTTCTTAATGCTTACATATTTGTTTTATAAATAAGTGTATACAATCAATGTAGGATAGAGACAATGCAGATATATATATATATATATATATAAAGAGAGAGAGAGAGAGAGAGCAAGCTCTGGTAGCATAGTGCCTAAGGCATTTGACTGCTAACCAGAAGGCTGGTGGTTCAAACCCACAAGCCACACCTCAGAAGGAAGGTTGAGCAATCTACTTCCATAGTGGTACTTCCTGGGAAACCCAAGGAGAGGTCGCTATGAGTCGGGTCCGACTTGACGGCACATAACAACAACAACAACAAATGTGTGTGTGTGTGTGTGTAATTTCTGACTTTTTTAAGTACAAATCTACCAAGTTGGTTTGTATTACTTACAGAAGAAGGGAAGAAAGATGCACATACAAAATGGGAATATTGGGAAGTCCAGTGTTCATAAGCAAAATATGTATTGAATTGTCTCTGTCCTACATTGGTTGTATACACTTATTTATAAAACAAATATGTAAGCATTAAGGAAGATACAATGATGAGTCATCCATAATCTCTTCCTTCAAGCGTTTATAATCATATGGGAACTTGTTGCTTGTTGTTGTGACCGTCTAGTCAGTTCTGACTCACCAAGACCCTATATGACAGACAGAACCAGTACATAGGATTTCTTAGGCTATAAAAATTAGAGGAGCAGACAGCCAAGTCTCTTTCTCCCTCAGAGCTGCTGGTGGGTTTGACCACTGACCTTTCAGTTAACACCTGAGTGCTTAGCCATTTCACCAGCAGGGTTTCTTATTTGGTAACTAGATGATTTTTAAAGAAAAATAAGTCAGTCCCTCTATATTCCCAAAGCAAGAATGGGTACTTCTGAATAGACCAATTGGGGAGAGACAAGAGCCAGGCAACAGCTGTGTTGGATTTTGTAGAGAGAGAATGACATTCAAAAGTTTGACAGTTAACTTTAGAGAGAGAAAGAAGAAAAATAGACTATAAGGATCCAAGTCTAAGCTCCTGGGCAGGAACTAACTGTGTTTTGGACAGATGTCCCTGACCAAAAGGAATCTATAAGAGTGGCTGCTTTATCTGCACAAAGCTGGACACGTATCTAATCTGAGTCCCTGTATTTTCTTATTAATAAGAATTTTATTTCCCTATTTAGGAGGCCCTGGGTGGTGCAAACAGTTAAGCACTTGTCTGCTAACTGAAAAGTTGGTAGTCCAAACCCCTCAGAAGTACTTCAGAAGAAAGGCCTGGAAATCTGCTCAAAAAGGTCACAGCCCTGAGAACCCTGTGAAGCATAATTCCGCTCTGAAACACATGGAGTCAGCATGAGGCAGAATCCACTACCAGGTTGACTGTCAGAAGCAGGAACTTGGAATTCATACTCACACATGCCCACTCACGTTGCTGTCCCCACCTCCAGCCCAATAACAATAGCCTCTCTTCTCAACTCTGAAAGTACCAAGCTGGGCCACTAAGAGGACTATGTCATCATTAACAGGAGCTGCAACAACTAAGTTAGACCCTTAATGACTATCATCCTGCGCTTTTTCACTATGCAGAATATAGATGAAACAAAAAGCACACAGATGAGGTAAATGAGAAATGGAAATCATAAACTTGGACTTTAAGACTGTACCTTAGTGCAACTTGTAAACTTTAGTGTGAGAGATTGATTATCTATTCATAATATAAAAAGCAAGACTCCACAAACCTTTTTTAAAATCTGGATTAAAAATTTTCCTGTTAAGTAGAGTTGGCAGATTTGGACTAGAATCTATGGCAAAGTGCCTTCTGAAAGCCTATGAATCACTTAGAAAAGAAATTCATAGGACCATGGAATCTCAAGGTTGGAAAGGACTTGAGAGTTAATACCTATAATTGATTAATGGAGTTCTACCAAATATTTTCTATTTGGGAGTATCCATTTTATTGGTGATTTGAGTTGAGGGTTAAGGGTTAATTGTCTTTCCCTATTCCCCCACCATCATCCTTGACAATATCTGTCTGTGTAAGAAGCTATACTACTCACATCTCTTAAACAAATTTGCAAATGGAATTTTATTCCTGCCTGCAAGAGCCAGGACAAGATACTTTTAACAAAGAACAAATTTGAATTTGAACTAGGAAAGACATGAGGGGAGCTCAAACCAAAATCAAACGCACTGCCATTGAGTCGGATTCAACTCATAGTGACCCCAACTTGGGTTTCCAAGGCAGTATCACTACCAAGTACATTGCCCAAGCTTCCTCTCAAGGAGTGGCTGTGAGTTTGAACCGCCAGTCTTCTGGTTAGCAAGTCAAATGCCATAGGCACTATGCTACTAGAGCTCCTTGAGGGAAGCTGTTGTTGTTGTTGTTACGTGCCCTGGAGTTGGACCTGATTCACAGCAACCCCTCCTTGGGTTTCTGAGGCAGTATCACTATGGAAGTAGATTGTCCAACATTCTGTCCAAGGAGTGGCTGGTGCATGTGAACCGCCAGCTGTCTGGTTAACAGTCAAATGCCTTTAGGCACTACTCTACCAGAGCTCACCCAGTAAAAAGAATTATGGGAAAGCAGGCTTCTCTTTCCTCATATTTCTCAAAAACTTGAACTTTTGGGTTAACCTTTTTTATTCTTGCACTTCTCACACCCCATACTCTCTGTTCACAACTTCTACCTTTTCTGCTTATGTGTCCAGTTCCTCTCCTTCCTGTTCTCCTTTCTTAAAGCCACACATGTGGAATTATACAACGGTTTTTAGAGAGAGATAAAGTTTGGATTTCATAAACAACAACAACAACAACAAAAAACTTCTACCTTTTATAAATTAGAAATCCAAGGCATGAGGAATTTAGTGACTTGCTTGAGGTCATATTGTGAAAAACCAGAGCCCCAACTTCTAGGAATATTACAATCAGACGTTAACTCTGGGAACAGAATAATAATGAGATAACGCTTATAAAACACTCGGCTCCAGAGCTGGCATATACTAAATACCTAATAAAAATCATCATAATAAGTTTCTGTCCTCAAGGACCTCAGTATGATAAGCGCTTCAGAGAAAATAAAAAAATAAAAAAAGTTAGAGGCAAAAGGACAGGACTGAGTAAGGGAGAACTACTAATTTCATAGAGGGTAGATCCTAAATAAATTCATCGTAACTCTGCCTCTTGCTCCCCTGACATAGACTCCTTTTTATTATCATGGCTCTTTGATTTAGGACCATTTTTGGCCTTATTTCTTTTGCTTCCTTTTCTTCTCTGGAGACTAAACTTTGAGAATCCATTAACATCACAAAAATCAGTTGCACACTCAATAAAGAAGGAGGTAAGTGACATGGATACAAAAACTACTTCAGCAGACTTCACAGAGCTTGGCCTAATTTTCGTCAAAAGTAAATTAGGCAAGTAAGTTTTCAAGCTACAAAAAGAAAACCAAAAATATACAGAACAACTAAACTTTGTGAAAGACTCATTAGGCTATGCTTAAAGGTCTTTCATTTGACTTAATAGTTTTAGGAAGGTGAACTCCATATGGTCTCCAAAGCTGTATTTTCAAAGAAGTAACCCTCCTCCATACCCTTTAGTCAATGCCCAGTTGGGCTACTCCTATTCTCATGCATGTATGATCCTGCTCCATGCACTGAAATGAAAAAACAACCCAAATAGTCAGAATTTCTATAGCATTTGGCACCTCTTTTGCCTTTCAAGTAAACTGATTTCATCTGTAGGATAAAACTAAGATGCTTTATGGGCACTTGCCAGGGGACCAGCAGTCCAGAAATCAAATGATGTGGTGCATTGGATGAATCTGCTGCACAGGACCTCTTTGAGATTTTAAAATGCAAAATGTCATTTTGATGACTAAGGTGCGTCTGACCCAAGCCAGGATCATTTCAATTGCCTCCTATGCATGCAAAAGCTAGACAATGAACAAAGAAAACAGACAAAGAATTGATGCATTCTAATTGTAGTGTTGGCAAAGAATATTGACTATACCATGCACTATCAGAAGAACAAACAAATCAGTCTGAGAAGAAGTACAACCAGAATGCTGCTTAGAAGTGATGATGGCAAGACTTCAGCTTGTTTACCTTGGACATGTCATCAGAAAAGACTAATCACTGGAACAGAACAGCATGTTCGGTAAAGCAGAGGGTCAGTGGAAAAGAGGGAAACCCTCAATGACATGGACTGACACAATAGCCACGCACACAATGAACTCAAACATACCAATAATCAGGAAGATTGCACAGGACAAGGAAATGTTTTGTTGTTATTCATAAGTTCATCATAAATTGGAGCCAACTCAACAACTAACAAACAACAACCATCTTCAAATCTTTCATGTCCTTTTTGAAATAACAGTAAATCTTCTGATACCCCCTTTTTAAGATTACTCTTCTATGAAAAGAGGGTACACGACACCTTTGGAATCATATCCAGGTGAGTAATGAGGGAAACAAAACTTTCAAAAGTGATTTTAATAGCAGGTCAGAAGTGACCTCATCAAAATAAGATGGCAACAAGAGGTATTGAGAAAAACTGCCCTGAGAAAATGAAGGAAAAAATGAAGGAATTAGGATTACTAATACCAACTCTGCTAGAATTGCCTACATAGTCTTAAAAAAAAAAGAAAGAAATACCTAATTTTGGGGGGTCTCAAGTTCCACATGGCTTGGATTAGGCACACCTTAGTCTTCAAGGAGACATCTTCACCCTTCAGCACTTTAAAGAAGTCTTTTGCTGCAGATTTGCCCAGTGCAGTAAGTCATCTGATGTTTTAACTGCTGCTTCCATTGGTGTTGATTGTGGAAACAAGTAATATGAAATCTTTAACAACTTTAACCTTTTCTCCATTTATTGTGATGTTGCTTATTGTACCTCACCCAAGCCATGGTATTTTCAATTGTCTCATATGCATGTGAGAGCTGGACAATGAACAAAGAAGATTGAAGAAGAGTTGATGCTTTTGAGTCGTGGTGTTGGCAAAGAATGCTGAAAGTACCATGGACTGCCAAAAGAATGAACAAATCTGTCCTGGAAGAAGTACAGCCAGAATGCTCCTTAGAAGCAAGAATGGCCAGATTTCATCTTACCTACTTTGGTCATGTTGTCAGAAGGGACCATTCCCTGGAGAGGAATATCATGTTTGGTAAAGTGGAGGGTCAATGAAAAAGGGGAAGGCCCTCAAAGAGATGGATTGACACAGTGGCTGCAATGATGGGCTCAAGTATAGCAAGGATTGAGAGGCTGGCACAGGACTGGGCTGTGTTTCATTCTGTTGTACATAGGATCATTATGAGTAAGAGACAAATTGATGGCACCTAACGACAACAACAACAACAAGTTCTTCATCTCTAACATGGGGGGGGGGGGTTGTGTTAGCTGTCTAAGTCCAGCTTTAGGATTCTGTGAATGAATCAGAATTGACTCAGGGGCAACATGTTTGTCTCTCTCTCTCTTTTTTTTTTTTTTTTTTTAAATGCAAATATCTGTTGTTGTTGTTGTTGTTATGTGCCTTTGAGTCGGTCCTGACTCATAGTGACCCCTCCTTGGGTTTCCGAAGAGGTATCACTACAGAAGTAGATTGTCCCACCTTCCTTCCAAGGAGTGGCTCATGGGTTTGAACCACCAGCCTTCTGGTTAGCAGTCAGATACCCTAGGTACTACGCTACCAGAGCTCCCGCAAATATCTTTAGTTGGTTTTATTTCCTAAAAATCTTTCCTATCTTGTCTTGTGCTCCAAACTAACCTGTTCTAATGTTACCCATCTCATAAACAGAAATACCATTGTCCCAGGTGTTCAGACCAAAATACCTGCAAGATATCTGTTATGGATTGGATTGTATCCCCAAAAAATATCCTAACCTCTATGCCTGTGGTTATAATCCCATTTGGTAAGGGGCTATCATTGTCATACTAGTTAGGTAAGATTAGTGTAGGGTGTACTTAAAAAAAAAAAAAAAAAAACCATTTTATTCTGCTTTAGGTAAAAGTTTACATAGCAAAGTACCTTTCCCAATCAGTAGTTCATACACAAATTGTTCCATGGCATTCACTGGGATTCCCACAATGTGTAAACACTGTCCCTATTTCCTCCCTTGCTTCCTCATTTCCATTCATAAGATTGCTCTGTCTCTATCTTGTCATCCACTCTGACAGGAATATACCACAAATGGGATGGCTTTAACAAAAAGGAGTTTGTTTTCTTACAGTTTGGAGGCTTTAAGTCCAAGTTCAAAGTGCCAGCCTCTAGGGGCTGTGTGAAAGGCCTTTGACCTTGGGCTTCAGCTCTGCCTCTTATTCCCGGCTAACTGAAGCTAGAGGCATCTCTTCACTTGGGCAGCTAATGGCTGCTGAGGCTAACAAGGCCAAGGTTGACCAATAAAATGGCACAGTCCTGATGTTACCAAACAACATGGCAAGCTATAGATTCAAGTCCAGATAAAGCCCCATAATTAACAGGGTATGGCAGCCTATTGAACAACAACTTGGCTACATGCAGGGTTCAAGAGTGCCAAAAGGCTAGAGACCATTCCAAAATCTGTTTCTTATTTACAGGAAGCAGACCACATCCCTAAAGCAGCTACTCAGCTGCTCCAATAGATTCCACCACGGAGTTAATTACCGGTCTCACCATGGGGAATAACTACATCCAGCTGCCCAGCCATTCATCCAGACCCAACCAAATTGATGCACAAACTTAACTACCACACCTGTCTCTCTCTATCGTGTCATTTTTGGTTTTGGGCAAATGTTGCCCTGTTGGTCTTGTATAGTTGATTGTTCTGAAGAGAATATTTTTCGTGTTGTTTGTTTTATAGTCCTATTATTTGGCTGGAAGGCAGCCTTTGGGAGGGTTGTAAGTTTCACGTTAGAAGGTTTTCTTCAAGACCTTCAATAGTCTTGAAGATTCCTTTAGTCTCTGTCAAGTAAATCTGTTCTTTTTTTATTCTTTTACTTTTGTTCTATTTCTTTTATTATTATTATTCTTTTAACCCATTCTAACTGGGACATTCTACTGTGGTCTTGGTCAGAATGGTCAATAATTGTAACCAGGTACCATCTAGTTTTTCTGGTCTCAGCTTAGAGGAGGTGGTAGTTTATGGGGGCCATTAGTCCTTTTGACTAATTGCTTCGCTGAGTTTTCCTTTTTCTTTGTTCTCCTATGCTCCAGGTGGGAAAAGATCAGTATTTTCTTCTTAGATGGCTATTTGCAAGCTTTTAAGACCCCGATGCTAGTCACCAGAAGAGGATGTAGAACATCATCTTTATGTACTGTGTTTTGACAATTTACCTAGATATGCCCCAAGGCTATGGTCTGAACCGTCCTATTCAGTCATTCAGCCTGATGGCTAAGTAGTTTTTATAACTTGTGTCCCTTATATGTTTTCTCAGATATATGAATATACATGCAGCATTTACAAATATGTATGTAGAAATACATAAGGGCAAACTACTTCCGTATCCACTCCCATACCTCTGTATGTATGCAGGTGTACTCCCAGATGACCTCCCTCACCTATTTAGCATACATGTTTACCTATGTGTGGTAGTTAATGTTATGTGTCAATTTGACTGGACCTGGTTTTGAGTGTCTGGGCAGCTGAATGTAGTTATTCCCCATGGTGAGATTGGTAATTAACTCCATAGTAGAATCTACTGTGAACAGCTAAGTAGCTGCCTTAGGGATGTGGTCTGCTCCCAGTGTATAAGGAGAAGTTTTAGAAATTGCAGCTTTTGGTGTGCTTGAATCCGGCATGTAGCCGAGTTGTTGTTCAGCAGCCTACCATGTTGTCTGCTGATCTTGGGACTACTGATGGACTTGAATCAATTATGCCTGCCATGTGGTCTGGCAATATCAGGACTGTGCCTTTTTATTTGTCAACTTTGGGTTTTTCAGCCTCAGCAGCCACCAGCTGCCAGAGTGAAGAAAGCCTCCAGCTTCAATGGGCTGTGAGCAAGAAGCAGAGATGAAGACCAAGGTCGAGAGATTTTCACCCACCCCCTAGACCCTGGCACCTTGAACTCCGACTGCTAGCCTACAAAACTGTAAGAGAATCAACAAATCAAACTCCTATTTGTTTAACCCACCCATTTGTGGTATTTTCTGTTAGAGCAGCATGAAGTAACCAAAACACCTATGTATCTATTTATAAATTACTGTTATTTATTACTGCTGTTGAAGGACTTTATATGTTATAGCATTTACCATAGCTGTCCTTTATGCTTGCATACCTCTTAGTGTCTTCCTTTGCCTTGGTTACATTGTGCTGAATTTTTCCATGTTGTGTATTACCTTTCTTTCACCAGAATTAACTCTTGCTATTTGTATAAGAAGTTAGTGCTTCTCCCCCACCCCTCAATCCCTGGTTACCATCAAAGAATATTTCTGTGTATAAACCCATTCTTTTTTTTTTTTTTTT
>NW_006921677.1:5802930-5809464 GCF_000298275.1 Orycteropus afer afer
TCAAGGATCAGGGGTCCAAGATTATCTTCTGTGTCTGTGTTAATTGGTTTCCCTTTTCTTTGTTGAAGAGGGTCTGTGCAGTCTTTCTGCCTAGTCCGCCATCTTGCCGGAACCCTATAAACCTATTCTTAACTTCTTATAATAGTGGTTTCCTACAGTATTCATCGTCTTGTGTTGGACTTGTTTCTCTTAATATATGTCCTCCAGATTCATCCTTGTGGTGAGATGTCTCATGGATTCATAATTGTTCTGTAGTAGTATTCCACTGTATGTATGTATCATAATTTGTTTATCCATTCATCCATTGATGGATATTTAGGTTGTTTCCATCTGTTTGCTATTGTAAATAAGGTATGCACATTTCTATTTGGGTCACTTCTCTTATTTCTTTAGGATACATACATAGGAGGAGGATTGGTGGATTGAATGGTATTTACATTTCTAGCTTTTTAAGGAAGCACCATACCATTTTCTATAGCAGTTGTACCATTCTGAAGTCCCACTAAGAGTGTATGAAAGTTCCAATCTCCCCATAGCCTCACGAGCATTTGTTGCTCTTTGTTTTTTGGTCACTGCCATTATTGTTGGAGTGAGGTGGTATCTTAGTATAGTTTTGATTTACATCTCTTTCCTGCCTAATGATCCTATGTTTGTTGATTGCCTGAGTATCTTCTTTGGTGAAGGATCTGTTCATGACCTTTGCACATTTTTTAATTGGTTTGTCTTCTTGTTGTTGAGATTTAGAAGTTTTCTATCAATTTTAGAGATTAGATCCTTGCCAGATATGTCATTGTCAATTTTTTTCCTGTCTGTAGATTCTTTTTTTTACTTTTGGTAAAAAGTATCAGTCTATAGATTCTTTTTTTTCACTTTTGATGAAATCTTCTAATAAGTATATGCATGTAATATTCAAAAGATAACAGTTATCTAATTTACCTTCTGCTGTTTGTGCATTATTAGCTATGTTTGATATTCTATTTATGTCATTTATTAGGGCCCCTAGCATTATCCCTACTTTTTTTTCCCATAATTTTTATATTTTTAGGTTTTATCTTTAGGTCTTTTATCCATTTTAAGTTAGTTTTTGTGTATGATGGAGGTATGAATTTTGTTACTTTTTTTGGCAGGTGGACATGCAGTTTTGCCATTTGTTAAAAAGACTTTCTCTTTCCTGTTTAAAGGACTTCAATCCTGTCTTGAAGATCAGCTGTCCATAGATGGATGGATTACTTCTAGGTTCTCAATTCTGTCCATTGGTCTTTGTGTCTGTCATTGTATCAGTACCAGCCTGTGTAGTAGGTTCTGAGATCAGGTAGCATAGGCCCCCTACCTCTTCTTCAGTAATGTTTTGTTTATTCAGGGTTTCTTTCCTTTCTATACAAAATTGGTGATTAGTTTTTCCATCTCATCAAAGAAGGTTGTTGAAATTTAGATCAGGATTGCATAATATTTGTAGATCACTTTGGGTGGTGACATGTTCACAATGTTAAGTCTTCCTATCCATGAATATGGAATGTATTTCCCTTTGTGTAGATCTGTTTTTGTTTCTTGCAGTAGTGTTTTGTAGTTTGCTTTGTCTATGTTTTTTATGTCTCTAGTTAGATTTGTTCCTAAGCATTTTATCTTTGTAAGGGCTATTGTAAATTGTGTTGCTTTCCAAATTTCCTTTTTAGGGTTCTTTTTTGTTTGTAGAGGAATCCAACTGATTTTTGCAAGTTGATCTTGTATTCTGTCACTTTGCTAAAATCTTCTATTAGTTCCAGTAGCTTTCTTGTGGAGTAGCTGGGATTTTCTACATGTATGATCATGTCATCTGCAAATAAGGATAGTTTTTACTTCATCCTTATCATTTTATGTGCCCTTCATTTGCCTCTCTTTCCTTATTGCTTTAGCAAGGAATTCTAGTACAATATTGAAAGAGTGGTGATGAAGGACATCCTTGATTCCATTCTGAAAGGGAATGTTTTAGTCTTTTTCCATCTACTATAATGTTAGCTACTGATTTGGTATTTACATCTTTAATTATGTTAAGAAACTTCACTTCTATTTCTATTTTACTGAGAGTGTTTATCAGGAACAGGTGTTAGACTTTATCAAATGCCTTTTCTGCATCAATTGGAATGATCATGTAGTTCCTGTCCTTCATTTTATTTATGTGATGGATTATGTTTATTGATTTTCTTATGTTGATTGATTTTCTTATGTTAATTGATTTTCTTATGTTGAACCATCCTTGCATACCTGGTAGGAAGCCTGCTTCATTGTAACGTATTATTATCATTTTGATATGTTGTTGAATTCTGTTGGTTAGGATTTCATTGAGAATTTTTGTATGTATATCATAAGGGATATTGGTCTATAATTTTATTTCCTAGTGTTGGCTTTGCCTAGCATTGGTATCAGGGTTACGCTAGCTTCATAGAATGTATTCAAGATCATTCCTTCCTTTTCTATGTTCTGGAATAATTTAACTAGTACTGTAATCAATTTTTCTCTGAAAGCTTGGTATAAATCTTCAGTGAAGTCTTCTCACCAGAGATTTTGTTGTTGTTGTCAGGAGGTTTTTCTTGTTTTTTTTTTTTTTTCTTAATGACCATTTCAGTTTCTTCTTTTGTTATTGTTCATATTTTCTATCTTGGTTTCTGTTATTTGAGTGGGTAGTGTGTTTCTAGAGACATAACCATTTCTTCTAAGTGTTCCAATTTGTTGGAGTATAATTTTTCATAATATTCTATTTTTATCTTCTTTTATTTCAGATGGTTCTTGTGGTAGTTACGTTTGTGTGTCAATTTGGCTGGGCCTGGTTGAGTGGCTGGGCAGCTGGTGGTAGTTATTCCCCATGATGAGACTGGCAATCATCTCCATGGTGGGATCTACCACAAGCAACTGAGTAGGCTGCCTTTGGCATGTGGTCTGCTTCCTGTATATAAGGAGAAGCTTTGAGAATGGTCTCTAGCCTTTTGCATGCTTGGACCCTGCATGTAGTTGTGTCATTGCTCAGCAGCCTGCTATGCTCTGCCGACCTTGGGACTTACAGTGGACTTAAGTTAATGGCCTGCCTTGTGGTTTGGTTAACATCGGGACTATGTCTTTTTATTTGTCAAATTTGGGACTTCTCAGCCTTAGCAGCCAGCAGCTGTCTGAGTGCAGAAACACCTGTAGCTCTAGTGGGCTGGGAGCAGGAGGCAGAGCTGGACCCCAAGGTTGAGGGACTTTCAACCAGCCACTACAGCCTGGCACTTTGAACTTGGACTAAAAGCCTCCAAATTGTAAGAATAAACTCCTGTTTGTTAAGGCCTTCCCATTTGTGGTATATTTATTGTCAGAGTGGCACTAAGTAACCAGAACAGTTCTATTATAATGATGCCCATCTCATTTTTTATTTGGCTTATTTGCATCTTCTCATTCTTTTCTTCTGTCAATCTGGCCAATAATTTGTTGATATTATTGATTTTTTTTTTTTTTGCAAAGAGCCAACTTCTAGCCTTCTTGATTGTTTTTCTATTTTCTGATTTTTTTAGTTCTGCTCTAATGGCTGTGAGTTTCTTTTGTTGCTCTTTAACTAATTGTTTGTGTTGTAGATTTAAAGTATTGATTTTGGCACATCCTTATTTTTGATGTGTGTTTTTGTGGCTATAAATGAACCTATCAGTACTGCTTTTGCTGTTTCCCAGAGGTTTTGGTATGCTGTGCTTTCACTCCCATTTGATTCTAAATTTTTTTTTTCTATTTTAAATTTTGTTTATTACTCAATGGTTTTTAAGCATTATTCATTGATTATTTTTTCTTGTTCTAGCTGTAGTTGTTTTCTAGTTTCATAGAGTAGTTATCAGAGAAGTTTTTGTACTATTTTGATGTGTTTGAATTTATTGGGGCTTGCTTTATGGGCAAAAATATGGTCTATTCTGGCAAATGTTCCATTTTGAGAAGAATGTGTAATGTGCTGCTTTTGGGTGGTCTGTTTTATATATGCCTATGAGGTCAAGTTGGTTGATTGTGATGTTTACATCTTCTGTATTTTTGTTGAGTATTTTTCTAACTTCTCTGTCCTTCATCAAAAATAGTGTGTTAAAATCTCTTATTTTTTGGAATTGTCTATTTCTCTTCTCAATACTATTAGAATTTATGTATTTTGGAATTCTGTCTTTGAATGCATAAATGTTTATGTCCTCTTGGTGAATTTACCCTTTAATCATTATATAATACTTTTATTTGTCCTTTGTTGTGGATTTTGCCTTAAAGTCTGTCAGAAATTAATATTGCCACTTGCGTATGTTGAGTCTATATTGAGATCTAAAAGACATTAAACAAGCAAGTGAGTAAGCAGATATAGAAGACAAATGCCAAGTCACATGAAGATCACCCAGGAGCAAAAGTTCAAAAAAGACAAGGGCCTTCCTCCAGAGCTGACAGAGAGAGAAAAACTTATCCTAGAGCTGGTACTCTGAATTTGGACTTGTAGTCTCCTAAATTGTGAGAAAATAAATTTCTGTTTGTTAAAGCCACCTCCTTGTGGTATTTCTGTTATAGCAGCCCTAGAGAACTAAGACAGCATCTTTCAAGCCTTTCTTTCTCTCACACTCCATAGTCAATCCATTAGTAAATACCCTGAGCCCTACTTTCAAAATATACTGAGCTTGACTCTTTCTTATCATTTGTATTGTTATAATTTTATTCCAAGCCAACTCACTTTCTCTTCTCTCCTAATTACTTCCCTGCTTCCTCTTTTACAGTCCTAAGATTTATTGTCTACACAGTAACTAGTTGTTGTTGTTATGTGCCATTGAGTCGGACCCAACTCATAGCAACCCCTCCTTGGATTTCTGAAATGGTATCACTACAGAAGTAGATTGCCCAACCTTCCTTCTGAGGAGTGGCTGGTGGGTTTGAACTGCCAGCCTTCTGGTTAGCACTCAAGTGCCTTAAGCACTACAGTATGAGAGCTCCCACAGCAACCAGAGTGATCCTTTAAAAACATAAATCAAATCCTGTCCCATCCCAAAACAAAGCCATCCATAGGTTTCTCTTCAATCTTAGGAAAATTGTGAAAGCTTTACTGTGGTCTACAAGGGCTAACATGACTTGGATCCTGGCTATCTCACGATCTTTGCTGACTATTACGGGTTGACTTGTGTCTCCTAAAAATATGTGTTGTAAATGCTAACCCCTGTATCAGTGGTTATAATCTTATTTGAAGATAGGGTTTTATTTGTTATGTTAATGAGGCCATATCACTGTAAGGGGTAGTTTAAACCAGTCACTTTTGAGATATGAAAGAGCAGATTAGGCACAGAAGCAAGCAAGCAGGAATAGGGGAAAGATAAACACCACATGTAGATCTCCAAGGAACACCAAAAAGAGTGATAGACAAGTTAAGACAAAGATTTTTCCCCAGCGAGAACAGAGAGAGACTTCCCCTAGAACCAGTCCCCTGAATTTGAATGTCTAACCTCCTAAATTGTGAGAAAGTGAGCTTCTGTTTGTTAAGGTCATTCACTTGTGGTAGTTCTGTTATAGCAGCATTAAGAAACTAAGACCTTCACCCTCTCCCTTTGTTTACTGGCTTCCTGCTACACTGATACCCTTGTTCATTTAATATACTTACTGAACGCTCCAACTCAGGACCATTGCACTTTGTGCTCCTTTGGCTGGAACACTCTCCCCTCATCCACATAGCTCACTGTCTTACTTTATAGGTATATTAGTCGGGAACTCGGGTAGTGTAGTGCCTAAGGCACTTGACTGCTAACAAGAAGGCTGGCGGTTCAAACTCACTAGCCACTCCTCAAAAGGAAAGTTGGACTATCTACTTCCATAGTGATACTGCCTCGGAAACCCAAGGAGGGGTCGCTGTGAGTCGGGTCCGACTCGATGGCAAATAACAACAACAGCAGAGTTACCATAACAAAGTACCACAAATTAGTGGCTTATAATAACAGAAATTTGTTGTCTGAAATTAGGGTGTTGGCCATGTTAATTTCTTCTGAGGGTTATGAGGAAGAATCTACTCTATGCTGTACTCCCAGCTTCTGGTGACAGCTGGAAATCCTTGTTGCTCTTTGATTTGTAGTTGTATCACTCTAATCTGTGATTCTATCTTCACATGGCCAAATTCCCTGTGAGCATCTCTATGTCTCTTCTCCCATATTTATAGGACACAGGAAACATTGAATTAAGACCCACGTTCTTCTGGTATGACCTCATGTTAACTTAATGGGTAATATCTTCAAAGACCCTATTTCCAAGCAAGGTCATGCTCATAGCTACTAGGTGTCAGCACTTTAATAAATCTTTTAAAAAGATACAATTCAATCCATAACAATATGTCTCTGTTTCAATTCACACCTCCTCAAGGACATAAAATAAAAAAAATAAAAAAAAAAAAAGCAACCTTATCTGAAATAACTGCCTCATCACCCACTATCTATCCCCTTCCCCTGCTTTATTTTTCTCTACTAAGCTCACTCAGTTATGCCAAGAGATTTGGAGGACAGCTACCTGGCCAACTGACTGGAAGAGATCCATATTTGTGCC
>NW_006921677.1:5810519-5851769 GCF_000298275.1 Orycteropus afer afer
CCTATTTTGGTCATGTTGTCAGAAGGGACCATTCCCTGGAGAAGGATGTCATGCTTGGTAGGGTGGAGGGTCGACGAAAGAGGGGGAGGCCTTCAGGGAGATGGAAACGACTGGACGGCACTTAACAACAACAACAACTAACTCTTATCACTAACATGTCAGATTGTTTCAATAATGATCTTCAACAAATTATACCTCAATGTCCCCATGCCTTTATCTAGTCCACATTGGCTCTGGGGATTGGCATGTGACTTCCTTTGGCCAATGGGATCTTAATTAATATGGGTCCTAGTCAATTAGCAAGCACAATTGAAACAGAGACTTGATAAATGCTTTTTGGTGCTTGTTCCTATGAAAACCTAAGACCATCTAGGATGAAAGACCATGTAGACAGAATGACCCTGTCATCCCAACCTTCCAGCTTAACCCAGCCCCCAGTTGACCTTCCATTTGAAAGTAGCTGCATGAGTGACCCAGTTGAGACCAACAGAAGAACCACCCAGCTTATCCATCTAATTGTAAGAAATAATAAACTTTGTTGTTTTAAGCCACTCAGTTTGGGGATGGTTTGTTATATACCAAAACATAACTCAGGCAGATCCCATGATATACTTTTTCCCTTCCCCTTAGAATATAAGTTCCATGAGGGTAGAAACCTGTTGTTTTTTTTTTTTTCCCACTGTGTAATTTCATGATTTAAAACAATGTGTTGAGTATATTCTTTATAAATATTTATTGAGCAAATTAATATATGCATGAATAAACAAGTTCATCATTTATAATTAGACTACTTAGCCCTCATGAACTTTTTCAGGATCATTTTATATTATTAAATATCTTGTCAAAAGAAGAGGACTAAAAGTGACATTGTACATATATATATATTTTTTTTTTTCCTCATAACCAACCTTGTTTGAAAATGAACATTTTCTTCTTGGAATCACTGGAAGCCTGGGATTTATACATTCCAATTTTTTTTCCTGATTTTTGTCCAAAACTTGTCATCCATTAGTGACTCCTTCAGGGGGTTCACAACTTTAAAGTGTGTGATTGCAAATATCTGATTAACACATATTTCCAACACATGTTTATCTGGGAAACTATTTACCATGTACTGTGGTAAGTGATGGAGCAATCTGTGATGGAGCAAGCTTCTCCAGTTAAGAGAAGACAAAACCCTGAGAATGTGAACACAACTAGAATGAGTGCAGGACAATTAAAAAATTCCTGCAATGTTTCAGTTGATTTATACACTAGATGTCCTTGACCAAAACCACTCCTGTGCCAATTCAATCTTCTTGGCAAATCATGATACCCACAAGCATGTGGGTGCACAAGTCAAATGCTTGGCTCACTGCATTATTGATTTCTAAATGTACCCATCGCAGAGCCTCTAGGCCCATGTACAAAGAACAATACACCTTTTAAGTAACAGTTATTTTCTATAGGGTATAATTATAGTTATAAACCTGCCATGCCTCCCACCACATTAGAAAAATGCCTTCCCTACACACTAGCAGCCTCAGGCCCTGAAGAATGAAGAAGGCTGTGTACAATGAAAGAGTTCAATAAATTATAGGAATGACAGAGGAATGCAGATTCCAGAAGCCAGATCTAACTTCCTATTCCCTGCATAGTAGGCTAGCTCTGCCTTTTCCCAGTTAGACCAACAATGAGACATCCAACCAGAGAAATGAGGTGCTGCAACTTTAAATACAAACTTAACTTGAGCCTGGGAGTAAATTGAATTTGGGCAGACACTAGACAGTAGGTATCATTTGTTCTGTTTGGTCACTACTATTAAGGAACAAAAGGAGCTCTAGTGGCGCAGTACCTAAGGCATTTAACGGCTAACCAGAGGGCTGGAGGTTCAAACGCACCAGCCACTCCACGGAAGGAAGACTGGGCAATCTACTTCCATAAAGATTCACTGCCTCAGAAACCCAATGAGGGTCTCTATGAGTCAGAATCAACTCCATGGCAGTAAGTTTGATTTGGTTTATTAAGAAACAAAAAGCAGTCCTAGGAATTGGAAGCTGGCTTGCTTGGGAGCTGCACTGAGTCTGTCCATACTGATTGTGCATAAGTTAATTCAGCCATCTGGGTTGTAATTTTCTTATCTGAAGATGAAGATATTGTATTCAATGAGATTTAAGGTCCTCTGAGCCTTAGAATTTTACGGGACTGTCATGTACCACTGGTCTGATAGTTTGCCATATTGTGGTGGTTTATGTTGGAAGCTATGCCACCAGCATCTCAAATACCAGGCGGCATTTCAAATACCAGCAGAGTCAGTGATGGTGGACATGTTTCAGCAAAGCTTCCAAGCTACAACAGATTAGGAAGAAAGGCCTGGTAATCTACTTCCAAAAAATACCAACAAAAACCCTAGGAGTCACAACAGACTATTTTCTGATTAGTGCTGGAAGATGAGCCCATTAGGTTGGACTTAAAACACACAATGACTACAATAATGGAGTCAAACATACCAACCATTATGAAGATGGCACAGGATCAGGTAGTATTTCATTCTGTTGTCCATGGGGTCACCATGACTAGGAGTCAACTCTATGGCAACTAACAACAAGAAGTTAGTAATACCAAAATCATGCCCATTTACCTGCCTTTGAGAGATGAATCATTAAAAAATACTTTACAAATTTTTAAGCATAAATTAATGGTTTTATGAAATAAGTAGTTTTTAAATGAAACCACCTTCTAGGTGTTGTGTTACATTTTTCGCTCTAAAGTAAAAAAATCTTGAATAGATATATCCTGCAAATATTTATTCAATGCTATTGAATGTCAGAAACTGGGCCAAGCACTGGTGCTAGCCTAGAAGACAAGACGGATGTGGTCCCTGGACCTGTGGAAGGCTGCAGCTATCTTTTAAAGGATCTTGCATTCTAGGCCAAAGAGTTTGGATTTGAGTCTACAGATGATGAGGCAATGAAGAATTTAAAGCAAGTAGTCTGATTCAGAGGAGGATCTTTTTGGCAGCATGACTGTTGGAAGGGGAAGAAATTAGTGGCAGGGAAATCATCAAGAAGATGCTGCAATAGTGTGAATGAAAGATGAGGTTATATGTATCAGCTACTATAGGCTAACTGTGCAACAAGTAGACCCAAATGTGTAAGAGCTTAACACAAGTAGCACCGGACCAGGCATTTGATCAGGGCAGTGGGGTAGCTGACCTCCACATATAGGCTCAACAGTCCAGGCTCTTCCATTTGTGGTTTCACCACTGAATAAAGCCTTGTCATCATTGGCATTGTGCTGACAGAAGATGAAAGTGTGTGGAAGGATGTGTATGGCAAGTGTTTAGGGGCCAAACCTGGAAGGAGCATGTGCCATTTCTTTGCCATAGCCACACTGACTACAACAGGGTCTGGGAAACAGGTGTACTCTTTGAAGTGCTCAGGAAGGCCAAGACCATAGATTTTGGAGAACATCTAGAAGTTTCTGTCACAAGACCTGAGCTAAGAAAGTATCTGAGAGGGTAAAGATGTTGCTGTTGTTAGATGCTGTCAAGTTGCTTCTGACTCATAGTGACTCTATGTCCAATAGAATAAAACACAATCATTGCTGTGCTTGACCTCATCATTGCAGTCACTGTGCCAATCCATCTCATTGAGGGTCTTCCCCTTTTTTGCTGACCCTATCCTTTACCAAACATAGTATCTTTCTCCAGGAACTAGTCCCTTCTGACAACATGACCCAAGTACAAAAGACAAAGTCTGTTCGTTCTCACTTCTAAGGAGCACTTTTTTGCATCCAAAACAGATTTGTTTGTTTTCCTGGCAATCCATGGTGTTTTCAATATTCTTCACAACACCAGAATTCAGATGCATCATTTTCTTCTTTGGTCTTCTTTACTTATTGCCCAGCTTCCACATGCACATGAGGCTATTGAAAATACCATGGCTTGGATCAGGCACACCTTAGTCTTCATAGTGACTTCTTTGCTCTTTAACACTTTTAAGAGAACTTTTGCAGCAGATTTGATCAGTGCAATACATCATTTGATTTCTTGACTTCTGCTTCCGGCATTGATTGTGAGTCCAAGTAAAATGAAATCCTTGACAACTTTAATTTTTTCACCATTTATCATGATGGTCCAGGTGTGAGGATTTTTGTTTCCTTTATGTAGAGGTATAAGCCATACAGAAGGCTGTAGTCTTTGATCTTCATCAGTAAGTGCTTCAAGTCTTCTTTACTTTCAGCAAACAAGGTTGTGTCATCTGCATAACCCATGCAGTTAAAGTCTCTTCTTCCAATCCTGATGTCATGTTCTACTTCATTTAGTGGAGCTTCTCAGATAATTTGCTCAGCATACAGATTGAACCTACCTTTCCTGATTTAAAATCATTCAGTATCCCCTTCTCCTGTTCAAATGACTGCTTCTTAGTCTTTGAACAGGTTCCTCACAAGCACAATTAAGTGTTCTGGAATTCCCATTCCTTGCAATGTTATCCATAATTTGTTATGATCCACACAGTCAAATCCCTTTGCACAGTCAATAAAACACAGTTAAACATGTTTCTGGTATTCTTTGCTTTCAGCCAAGATCTATGTGACATCAGCAATGATATCCCTCATTCTGTGTCATCTTCTGAATCCAGGTGATTGTCACATAGTTCCCTGTTGATGTACCACTGCAACTGCTTTTGAATTAATTTTAGCAAAATTTTACTTACATGAGGTATTAATGATATTGTTGGGTAATGTCCACATTCTGTTAGATTATCTTTATTTGGAATGGGAAGAAATATAGATCTCTTCCAGTCGGTTGGCCAAGTAACTGTCTTCTAAATTTCTTGGCATAGACAAGTGAGCACTTCTAGTGCTGCATCTGTTTTAGAAATGTTTTGATGGATATTCTGTCAACTCCTGGAGCCTTGCTTTTTAAGAATTTTTTTCTGTGCAGCTTGGACTACTTCTTCCAATGCCATCAGTTCTTGATCATATGCTACCTTCTGAAATGGTGGAATGTTGACTAATTCCTTTTGGTACAGTGACTCTGAGTACTTTTTCTATCTTCTTTTGGTGCTTCCTACATCGTCCCTTATTTTGCCTGGAAAACCAAACCAAATCCACTGCCATCAAGTTGCTCCCAACTCATGGTGACCCCTCCTTAAGTTACCAAGATGGTATCTCTACAGAAGTATATTGCTCAATCTTCCTTCTGAGGAGTGACTGGTGGGTTTAAACCACCAGGCTTCTGGTTAGTAGTCAAATGCCTTAGGCACTACACCACCAGTAGAAACCTTAAAATTTGTAACTCAAGGCTTGAATTTTTTTCTTTAGATCTTTCAGCTTGAGAAATGCTGAGCCTGTTTTTCCCTTTTGATTTTCTAACTCCAGATCTTTGCACATTTCAATATATTTTGTCATCTCAAGACATCTTTTGAAAACTTCTGTTCAGCTCTTTTGCTTCATCATTTCTTCCATTCACTTTAGCTACCCTCCATTCAAGAGCAAGTTTCAGAGATTTTTCTGACTTCCATTTTGGTCTTTCCTTCCTTTCCTGTTGTATAATGACCTTTTGCTTTCTTCATGTATTTTGTTCTTGATGTCATCCCACAACTCATCTAGTCTTTGGTCAGCGGTGTTCAATACATCAATTCTATTCTTCAAATGGTCTCTCAATTCAGGTGAGATGTACTCAGAGTTGTATTTTGGTTCCAGTGGACTGGTTTTAATTTCCTTCAGCTTCAACTTAAACTGACAGATGAGCAATTGATAGTCTGATTCACAGTTAGCCCCTGGCCTTATTCTGACTGAAGATATTGAATTTCTCCATCACTTCTTTTCACTTATGTAGTGCATTTGATGTCTGTGTATTCCATCTGGTGTATACAGTCACCATTTATGGTGTTGGAAAAGGTATTCACAATGAATAAATCATAAGTATTTGGTCTTGCAAAATTCTATCATGTGATCTCTGTCTTCATTGTCTGTATTTTCCAACTACTGATGCTTCTTCTTCGTGTCCAACTTTTACATTCAAATCAAATCTCACAAATACTTTCACATTCAAATCACAAGTAATTATCAATTCACCTTGATTGCATGTTTGATCAGTTTCAGACTATAGAAGTTAGTAAAAAAAATTTCAGTTTCTTCATCTTTGGCTTTAGTGGTTGGTGCATAAATTTGAATAATAGCCATATTAACTGATCTTTCTTGTAGGTGTGTGGCTATGACCCTATCACTGACAGCACTTGTACTTCAGGATAGATCTTGAAATGTTCTTTTTGGCAGTCAATGCAATGCCATTCCTCTTCAAGTTGTCATTCCTGGCATAGAAGCAATCTTGCTTCTCTGATTCAAGATTGGCTAATACCAGTCCATTTCAATTCATTAATGCCTAGGATATTGATCTTTATGCTTTCTATCTCATTTTTCATAACTTCCAATTTTCCTTGATTCATATTTCATACAACCAGCCATGTTCTGATTATAAATGCATATTTGTAGCTGTTTCTTCTCATTTCAGTCATGCCACATCAGCAAATGAAGGTCCCCAAAACTTTACTCCAGTCATATCATTAAGGTTGATTCCACTTTGAGGAGGCAGCTCTTCTCCAGTCGTATTTTGAGTGTCTTCCAACCAGAGGGATTCATTTTTGGCACAATACCAGACAATGTTTCACTGCTATTCATTAGGTTTTCAGTGGCCAATTTTTTCAGAAGTGGATGGTCTTGTCCTTCTTCCTGATCTGTCTTAGTCTGGAAGTTCCACTGAAACATGTGTACTGTGGGTGACCCTGCTGGTGTTTGAAATACTGCTGGCATAGCTTCCAGCAACATAGCAACATGCAAGTGAGAGGATAAAAATAGGTTGATAGAATTGAAGAACATTTTTGAAATATGCAGCATAGGGTGACAATTTGGAAGAGAGATAGGAGAGGAAAGGAAGAAGTTTGGTGACTACAGTGAAGTTTCTTGCTTGGAAAACTGAAATTAAAAATAGTATAAATAAATTATAATCATTTTGGGGGACAATTTTATGTTATCTAAAAAATTTCAAATGGAGCACATCTTTCATACAAACATTCTCTGGGAATTTATCCTACCAAAAATAAATAAATAAATAGATAGATAGATAGATAGATTATATACATATATACATACATACATACACATACGCAAAGGCATTTGCTGCCACACTTCTTGCATTACCCAAGAATGGAAAACTACCTAAATGTCTAAATGTCTATCAAGAGGGAACATTATAATAAATTATAATACAACCACACAATATTACAACCATTAAATATATTAATACAGATATCTATTTATTGATATGAAAGATGTCTAAGTTTTCTTGTCACATTTAAGAAAGAAGTTACAGAAACTATGCACAAGTATGTTTTGGAATGAAAATATATACATGTATATTCGTTGAAGAAAAGCTCTAAAAGACTATACCAAAAACCATTAGTAGCTATTTGGAGAGTTTTATATTATTTGTTGTTAGTTGCTGTTATTTGCTGTTGAGTCGGCCCCGACTCATAGCGACCCCTCCTTGGGTTTCCGAGGCAGTAATCACTACGGAAGTAGGATTGCCCAACCTTCCTTCCGAGGAGTGGCTGGTGGGTTTGAACCGCCAGCCTTCTGGTTAGCAGTCAAGTGCCTTAGCCACTATGCTACCAGAGCTCCTATATATTATTTAGTATTATAATAAAATTTCTTTTAGTGAGTATTTTCATTTGTTAGTAAGAAAAATACATAATGTTAGGATATTTTTTCTTTTATATTTTTAGAATATATAAGGCTACACATGTTTGGGCTTTAGGGAGAGGTAGGGTAGGAGCGCCTTGTGAGTATACGTATATGTCATGTATATGTGTGTGGGAGTGTGAATGTGTGTGTGTGTGTGTTGTTACTATTGTTATTTGTCCAAAACACTTTACAGTATCAGCATTTTTCCCATTTTAGAAAAGAGAAAAGAGAGGCTCAAAGAAGTTAATGTTTCCCCCACGATCACCAAAATCTGAAGGATCTTTACTCGGACTTCATATAGAAATGGTAAAGTCCTCCTCTGCCACTGTTTTACTACAGAACCAGCCCACAACAGCCAGACATTCACAGTGGCATGATGAGGCAGCAGAACAGGCGGAGTGGGCGGGAAGAGAGAGACTAGGAAGAAAATAAAGAAGGATTGTGTCTTTGTCCAAAGAACATATGGAATGTCAGCTAAAATAACCCTTTTGTCTATTTTCGCTTTGCCCATTCCTTCTTATTTCCCTTTTCTCCTCTTGCTCCTTCTGTCTCTTTAGATTCTCCCTCCTTTTTTATTCCTCTGCTTCACAACAAAAGAAATAAGAAATAAGACTAAGAGACTAATGATAGAAAGAGGGTATGTACAAATCTGCACATTTTTGCATTGTTTTCTGTCATTCACAAATGTAGCCGCAGGGCTTTTGGTTTTGCTTTTAATCACAAACTCATGAGAGACACAGGCAAGATGGTTTTGGGTATTTTATACCTTTTCTCCTATAGTGACACAGTCATGTCCATAAAATTCTTCTTCTTATAAACTCTTGAACTCTTGATCACAGATACCATTTGAGAAATAAATGGCAACTGTGGTTCTTTTATTATTATTATTATATCTTGATGCTGGTAATTAATTTCTGTTTGTCTATACTTTCTGTATCAATCCTGTCATCTTTCTCAAATGTGTTAAGTGAAACAAATACCAAGAGCGTATATTTAGTATTAGGAGCTCTGGTGGTGCAGTGGTTAATTCATTAGGCTGCTAACCACCAGTTGGCGGTTTGAACACACTAGCCACTCTGTGAGAGATGGATGAAGCAATCTGCTTCCATTAACATTTTTTTTCTTTTTTTGTTTGCTGCCATTAAGAGTTACAGCCTCTAAGCCCTATGGGGCAGTTCTACCCTGTCTTATAAGGTCTCTATGAGTCGGAATCAACTTGATAGCAGTAGGTTTGGTTTATAGTTACTATTACTTTTTTTTCTTGTTTTTCATGAATCAGAAAAGGATTTATGTTAAACGACATAAAAGGTATTTTGTGTAACATACGTAACAAGACCAAAAAAAATCAAACCAAACTCACTGCCATCAAGTTGATTCTGGCTCATAGCAACCCCCATTGGATTTCCAAGACTGTACATCTTTATTCTGCAGAGTGCCTGTTGGGTTTGAACCACCAACCTTTTGGTTAGCAGCCAAATGCCGTCAAAGCTCCTTATGTAATAAAAGTAGACCTAAAATACCATGTTTATTGGTGTAAGTTTCTATAGCCTATTTTTCCACGTAATAAGACATTCCATAAGCTACACATTAAATCTTTACAGAGAGAAAGACAGAGAGAGAGAGAGAGAAAGGAAGAGAGAGTGATGTGGCTTAGGAAAAATCTATTTAATGCACAGTCTTCGTTCAACTTCATCACTATTGTTCTACTTGTAAAAATATATTTAAGTATATGTTTACATAAGTAAGAGAATCTTTTTTTTTTTTTTTTGCATTTAATGTAACAATGAGTTCATTATAAAATTAACCATTGGAATGCAGATGGTGATACTTCATCTCCCACTAAGGTTAACAATGATTACTGAAAATGGTTTATTAGGTTCTTTTTTGCATAAATGAAAATAATAAGACTCAATATATGTAGCTTGTGTCTATAGCATGCAGATTTATTTTGCGCAAAAGAATTGCAGACTTTTTCAAAGTCATTGCAATGTGTTCAGATGAGAAAAAAAGTTGACATATTTTAATTTTTAACAAAAATCTCTGTAGTATGTTTTTCAAAAAATATTGTGAGTGAATATCATAAATTGCTATCATTCCTATGAATCTTCCCCATATCTCTCTGCCCTCAAGAAAATCAAATAAATTAGACTAGACCAAGGATTAATTGGTTGCCAAGATTCATTTTGTAAAAATCATTTCAGAGTTATAGATGTTCATAAAAAGACTAATTGCAAAGTGGTTTAAATTATTATTATGATGATTTAATTGCTCAAAACAATTTTCACTTAGGATTATTTTTTCCAAATCATTTATTTCACTTTACCAAATGACCTTTTAAGAAATTTTGCAATCAGCATACTTTGTTTAGCCAAAATAAGAAATATTCAGATATATGGGTTTGATTTCCTTCCTTGTTTTTCTTTATCTCCTTTGTTTTCTTTCCTTTTTCCTCCCTCTTTACCTCCCTCCCTCCTTTCCTGCCTTCCTTCTTTCATTACAAAAGCCATACATCTTGTTATTAAAAAAACAAGAAAAACCAAACACACTGCCATCGAGTCAGATCCAACTCAGAGGGACCCCTTCTTGGGTTTCCGGAGTGGTGTCACTACTGAAGTAGATTATCCAACTTTCCTTCTGAAGAGTGGCTGGTGGGTATGAACCACCATATATCAAGTTTAAAAAGAAAAGAAAAGCCCCCTTTGATTTCATCGTGCTAGTTTAGCTTTACATAAAAACAAAAACAAAAAAAAGTATTTTTAAATGGTATGTTGTTGTTGTTGTTATGTGCCATCGAGTTGGACCCGACTCATAGTGACCCTAGTGACCCCTCCTTGGGTTTCCGAGGCAGTATCACTACGGAAGTAGATTGGCCCATCTTCCTTCCAAGGAGTGGCTGGTGGGTTTGAAGCGCCAGCCTTTTGGTGAGCAGTCAAGTGCTTTAGGCACTATGCTACCAGAGCTCCCTTTAAATGGTATACTGAGTGTTTAATATGAAAATGTTTAAATATATATTACATAATATATAGTCTAAAGTATGTTATATAAGTATAGAATATGAATATGTATATTTATTTTCCTTTTACACAAATCTCCTTAATTTTTAATTAAATGCACATTTTGTATTAGAATCTCCAGTACTGGACATCTTTCAGAGACTTGAAAAAGTTTTCTTTCCATACAGTTCAGTTTTGTAAAGTTTTATTTTTCTGTGCACTGAGTGCTCAAGTATTTAAGTCATCAAGATATATACAAAATAAAAAAAGTCACAGTATATTTGCATTTGCCTAATGTGAAAAGTCCACCAAAAGGTGAAAGACTACATACAGGCTTCAATAAGGATTATACTTGAACATAAAGAAAACAAAAGTCCTCACAACTGGACAAATAAACAGCATCATAATATATGGTGAAGAAACTGAAGTTGTCAAGGATTTCATTCTATTTGGATCAACAATCAATGCCCTTGAAACTATAGTCAAGAAATCAAATAACATATTGCATTGGAGGGGCTTTGGTAGCACTGGTGTTAGAGCATTGGGCTGCTACCCAAAAGGTCGATAGTTCAAATCTACCAGCCACTCCACAAGACAAAGATGAGGCAGCCTGCTTCTGTAAAGATTTACAGCCTTGGAGATCCTATGGGGTCTCTATGAGTTGGAATCAAACTTGATGGCAGTGGCAGTGGGTTTATTGCATTGGGAAATTAAGCTTCCAAAGACCACTTCAAAATCTTAAAAAGCAAAGATGTCACTTTGATGACTAAGTTGCACCTGACTCAAGCCATGGTTGGTTCAATTGTCTCATATGTGCATGTGAAAACTGAACAATGAAAATGAAAGGAGAATAGATGTATTTGAAGTGTGGTGTTGGCCAAGAATGTGCACCTACTGTAGACAGTCAGAGAAACAAATCCATCCTAAAAGAAGTACAACCAGAAGGCTCTTTAGTAGTAAGGATGGTGAGACTATGTCTGGTTTACTTTGGACATATCATCAGGAAAGACTAATTGCTAGAAAAGGAAATCATGTTTTATAAAGTAGAGTGTCAGTAGAAATGAGCAGTCCCCTCCAGGAAATGAATTGACAAGGCAGTTATAACAATGGACTCAAATACACCAAAGATTATGAGGATGGTACAGAACTGACATTGCTCATTCTGTTATACATGGGGTCACCATGAATCAGAGGTAACTCCACAGTAAAAACAGCAATGTGAAAAGTTTTATTATTTGACATATGTGATAGTTGGGGTTGTGTGTCAACTTGGCAGCATCATGATTCTGAGTGGTTTAAGCAGTTGTGATGTGGTTATTCCCATGATGAGATCTGATGTATACACTTTGAGCATCTAATCTGTTGAAAGGGAGTTTCCCAGGGGTGTGGCCTGCTTCCAATATATATATGGACATCTTGGGAAAATTAGAGAACCTTCTGTGGATCTGGATCCTGTTGTGCTACCTGCAGCTGTCTGTGAGCATGCAATCCACAATTCTGCCTGGTGATTTTAAATTCATCATCTGTCAAAGTCAACAGCTGGTATACTGCCTGCCAACCTTGAATTTGTCAGCCCCTGCAGCTGCATGAGTCAGGATAAGCCTCCAGCTTGACATCTGATCCAGGAACTTGGGATTTGCTGGCCTCTGTAACTGTGAGCCATTTGCCTAAAATAAATTTCTCTCTCTATGTATATGAGCTTTACTGGTTTTGCTTCTCTAGAGAACCCAGCCTACCACAGCATCTTAGTCTCCAAGATAGGGATGAGGATTAGAGATTGGTAGTCTAGTTATGAACCACAGTCAATTGAATCAATATGAAGTTGTGGACCATCTGGTCTTCCAACTTTATGAATTTGGAAAAAAAATTAATAAAAGTGGGAAACAGAATGGGATTCATCCTTAAATAATCAAACTCAATATTCTCTGATGGTTAAAAGTTGTGTGCATTTAAAACACTATTTACTCTCAATAATTACTAATGTGAAAGTTTAATTGTGGTAGTTAAGGTTGTATATCAACTTGGCTGGGTCTGGTTGAGTGGCTGAGCAGCTGGGTAGTTATTCCCCATGGTGATATTGGTAATTAACTTGATAGTGAAATCTATTGGAGCAGCTGAATAGCTGCTTTAGGGATGTGGTCTGTTTCCAGTATATCAAAAGCAACTTTGAGGATGGTCTCCAGCTGATGGCATGCTTGAACCCTGCATGTAGCCAAGTCATTGTTCAAAAAACACCAGCCATGTCCTGTCAATCTTGGGACTTCATCTGGACTTGAATTAGTGGCCTGCCATGTTGTTTGGTAACATTGAGACTGTGCCTTTTTACTTGTCAACCTAGGGCTTGTCAACCTCAGCAGCCAGTAGCTATCTGAGTAAAGAAAAGCCTCCAGCTTCAGTGGGCCAGGAGCAGGAGGCAGAGCTGAAGCCCAAGGTCGAGGGGCTTTCAGCCAGCCCCTAGAGCTTGGCACTTTGAACTTGGACTTCTAGCCTCTTGAACTGTAAGAGAATAAACTCCTGTTTGTTCAAGCCATCCCATTGTGGTATATTCTTGGCAGAGCAGCACTAGGTAACCAAAACACTCATCTATACAAAATAAACAAACAAAAAAAGCAGATTTATCAGGATTATCTTTTAAATCAAGTCTTATCTTAATCTCTGTTTCTCACCTGGCATTAGAAGAGAGAGGCATTACCCATTGTCACTTGTGTACAAAAGGAATCTTCTACCAAAAAAATAGAAAACAAAGCATGGACAGCCTGTGTAGTACATGTAAACTATTTTTTAAAAAATGTAGTCATGGTGAAAGAACAGAGGGAAAGTACAATGCAGGAAGATTATTGTCATTAACTACCTCAAGTTGGCTCTGACTTCATGATGGACCTCATACACAACTTAAAAAATACCCACCTGGTCCTGCACCATCTCTATGATCACTTCCGATGTGATCTTGTGATCCATAGGATTTTCATTGGCTGATTTTCACAAGTAAACCACCAGGCCTTTCTTCTTAATCCGTCTTAGTCTGGAAGCTCTGCTAAAACCCATTCAGCATTATAGCAACATACAAACCTCCATGACAGATGGGTGTGGTTTTGCATGAGGTGCATTGGCCAGGAATTGGACCTGAAGCAAACATTTTTTGAGTGGGTCAGTAGGAGTAGTAGTGAGTGGTGCAAGAAGGTAGTTCTAAATACTATCTATGATCTCATGACCAGTTGCAGAAATGAGGACTGTCATTATTATGCGTATCTGTTCCTTGTATATGTGCATCAGATATTTTTGTTTTCTTCTGTTATAAAATGTAAGATGTAAATGGGGCTAATGTGTTTTCTGTTATAAGTGTGTTAGGTGTGAGTATGACTTTATCACTGCCTTTATTTAGAGATTATGTATGGTTTAAGGACATGGGTATAGGTACAAACTTGGCAAGGGGTGGACTCTGGTAGTTAAGATTTTGTGTCAGTTTATCTGGGCTGTGATTTTGAATGGCTTGACAGTTTTGATGTAGTTATTCTCTGTGGTAGTTAATTCTGTGTGTGAACTTGGCTGGGCCTGGTTGAGTGGCTGGGCAGCTGGATGGAGTTATTCACCATGGTGAGATTGGTAATCAACTCCATGGTAGAATCTACTGTGACCAACTGAGTAGCTGCTCAGCTGTATGTGGCCTGCTTCCTATATATAAGTAGAAGCTTTGGGAACAGTCTCTAGTTTATGGCATGTTTGGACCCTGCATGAAGCTGTGTCATTCAACAGCCTGCTGTGCTCTGCTGACCTGGGGACTTACAATGGATTTAAATTAATGGCCTGCCATGAGGTTTGGTAACATTGGGACTGTGCCTTTTTACTTGTCAACCTTGGGGTTGGCAGCCTCAGCAGCCATTAGCTGTCTGAGTGAAGAAAAGCCTTCAGCTTCAGTGGGCTGGGAGCAGGAGGCAGAGCTGGACCTCAAAGTTGAGGGGCTTTTACCCAGCCCCTAGAGCTTGGCACTTTGGCAAGCTCTACATTGCTGATAAATTGCCTGTCAATCTTGAGTTTGTTGGCCCCTGCAGCTACATGAGTTAAGAGAAGCCTCCAGCTTGATGTTTGATCCATAGACTTGGGACTTGCCAGCCTCTACAACTGTATGAGCCATTTCCTGGAGATAAATATCTCCTTCTCTAAATAAATAAGCTTCACTGGTTTTGCTTCTCTAGAGAACCCAGCCTAAGACACTCTCTCTTTTATTCTCTTTTGGTTACCTAGTGTCTCTCTAACAGAAGATAATACAAACAGAATGGCTTTAGCAAACAGGAACTTATTCTCTTACAGTTTGGAGGCTTTAAGTCTGACTTCAAAGTGCCAGGCTCTACAGTCTGGATGAAACCCCCTCAACTTTGGGCTTTAGTTCTGCCTCCAGCTCCCAGCCCACTAAAGCTGGAGGCTTTTCTTCACTCAGACAGCTGCTAGCTTCTGAGGCTGACAAGCCCAAGATTGACAAGTGAAAAGGCACAATCCCAATGTTACCAAACAACACAGCAGGCCATTGATTCAAGTCCAGATGAAGTTCCCAGATCAGCAGGGCATGGCAGACTGTTGAAAAAAGACTTGGTTACATGCAGGGTTCAAGCATGCCAAAAGGCTAGAGACCATTTCCAAAGCACTTTCTTATATACTGGAAGCAGACCACATTGCTAAAGCAACCATTCATCTGCTCCAATAGATTCCACCATGGAGTTAATTACCAGTCTCACCATGGGGAATAACTACACTCAGCTGCCCAGCCACTCAACCAGGCCCAGCCAAATTGACACACACACTTAACTACCACAATTTTCCTCAGTGAAAGTGAGAATTCTAGCATTGACCCACCACTGTTTTCTGCACAACCTGCACCAGCCCACTAGAAAGGTAGGCAGATGAAAAAGTTTGAAACATGTTCCATTCGTATGTTAATAAAGGTGAATGGAAAGAAAATATGGGAAACATAGGAGTGGTGTGGTAACTAATAGAACAAGATCCCAGAGGAGAACAGAGGTGAGTGAGATTGAGAATAGATCGATTGTTCCAGAATTTTGTAGACAGGGACTTAGAGAACGTAATAATCATTCTTATTTTTGGTATGTTTGGTATTAAAGAGAAAAAAATACATATTTCCTAAGTTCTATCTTTTCTCTTTATCTTGTGTTTGTTGTTGTTGTTAGGTGCTGTCGAGTCAGAGCCGACTCATAGCAACCCCTCCTTGGGTTGCCGAGGTGGTATCACTATGGAAGTAGATTGCCCAACCTTCCTTCAGAGGAGTGGCTGATGGATTTGCACTGCCAGCCTTCTGGTTAGCAGTCAAGTGCCTTAGGCATTATGCTACCAGAGCTGCTATCTTGTGTCTAAGATTTCAAAATTTCCCACAGCCTAGGAGCTCTGGTAGCATAGTGCCTAAGGCACTTGACTGCTCACCAGAAGGCTGGTGGTTCAAACCCACCAGCCACTCCTCAGAAGGAAGGTTGGGCAATCCTACTTCCGTAGTGATACCGCCTCGGAAACCCAAGGAAGGGTCACTATGAGTCGGGCCGACTCCACGGCAAACAACAACAACAACAACAAAGACCTCTTGGACTTGTTCTCTCAGTTATCTTCAGAACAGTGCCTTCCCTTGAACTCTCTCTCAAGGGAGGCTCATGTACTCTGTCCTCCAGTTCAGGATTTTCCAGCCTCTTGTGATTCATGAATGCTTTTCATAATAATCCTGAAAGTTCAAGTCACATCTCTGAAAATTTTTTATGGTATAAAATGAAGTAATTTTAAGTTAAAAAAAAAAATTTTTTTGATCTATGTCTTATTTAAAGATCATATTATAAAATTTGTTTTAATATAAACTTCTATAATACTCATTCTATGTATAAAACTTTTTGGCTTTTCCATTTATTATTTGACACATACCGTTTGATTTAGTTTAATTATGTAAGGAAAAAGAATAGTTTGGTAACAAATTTCAAAACGATACTGTGTGTGATTTGGGAGCTGATGTATACTAAAATGTAGATTAAAATTTAATTAATGTTACATCATAAGGATTTGACTAGCCCTGCTTTAGTAGCTGATGTTTAGAATTCCTGATTTTGCAGTTTAAAAATCAACTGGTTCATTTTTATAATTGTTAAGTTCTAATGATGATATGAAAGAAGTTTTTATTTTCAAGTACTTCTAAAAATAACACATTTTTTAATTACATGAAGAGCCAAAGTGTTGATTTTTTTTTTTTTAAAGCATATGATATATCTTACTGAGCTTTATAAGAATGTTGTGGATTTGGTAATAAATAAATAAATAAATAAATAAATCTTGAGGCAGATTTGTAGAAATATTATCATTTATTTCTCAATAACATATTCTAGCATTATGTCCCTTACCTTATGCCTTAAATTACATCTTTTTAAATCACTAACATGTGGCTGACAAAAAAAATTAAATCAATTATACCAATTAAAGCCTATAGAATGGTTGAAACCAGAGGTGTTGAGCCAAGTTATAATCATGTTTATTCTAATCACCATGTGTCACACTTGCTTATTGGGTAGACATGGGGGCTCTTCAACTGTTCTGTTATTGTTACTAGACAAAATGATTAGAACACTTTTATGAATCAGTGGGTGTTCCCACATCACCAATGATTCTATACCAATGGTCCTCAAACTTCAGCCAGTATTAGAATCAGCTAAAGGGATTATTAAAACACTGGTTGCTAAGCCACACCCCTATAATTTTCTAAGTCAGTAAATCTGGGATGAGGTCCAATAATTTGTATTCTTATGCATTCTCGAATGGTGGATGCTGCTAGTTCCAGCACACTCTGAGAACCAGTGCTCTACCGTAACAGACCATTTGTGTTCTCTATGTGTTTTCTCAGCTCTGTCTTTGCTTTTTTCCTTCTTGGGATGCCACTCCCACTCCCATCTCTCCCCACTCTATCCCCTGACCTCTACCTGTTGAAATTCTATCTGTCCTTCAAGGCAAACTTCACTGCCACTTCCAACAGCTAGCTTTTTCCAGTTCTTCCTGGAGCTTTCTGCTCTCTCCTTTGTGACACATCAATGTGGATGTGTACTCAGCATGAACACAGTGAATACAAACTATGAGCAAGGTTCCAAGTAAAACGTCTAAAATACAAAGATGTCTGAGTGGCTGACCTTACCTTTGAAGAGATCCCATTCCTGTAGCTCATTCTCATCCACTGAGTTAAAAATTCCTTGATTTTGAAAACTCTATCTTATTAATCTTTATATCCCCTAAAGAGTCTAGTGCACATCTAAGCATTTAATAAGCTTACTTTTTATTTTAATTGACTTGTGAAAAGTATTGTTTACTTATTCAACAAATACTTATTGGATGTGCTATGATGGATGAGGCAGAAATGACCTCAGCCCTCACAGTAATAATGACAATCATGATGATTTATTGAGTGCTTATTATTTGCCAGGCTCTATACTAAGTGCTCTATACTTATTAACTCACTTAAACCTCAAAACAAGCCTTTATGAGAGACATTATTACCTTAATTTTACATTGGGAAAGTCTAACTAATCTGCTTAAGGACACATGGCTAATAAGAAAAAGAACCTATATTCCGAGCAATCTGGCCCCAGAGATTATCCCCTTTACCAGAGTGCTATATAGTTGATGGTTAAGTGCTAGGCTACTAACCAAAAGTTTGGCAGTTCAAATCCACCCAGAAGTGCCTTAGAAGTAAGGCCTGGTAATCTACTTCCTAAAAATCAGCCATCAAAGCCCCATGGAGCACAATTCTACTCTGACACATATTGAATCACTGTGACTTGGAATGGACTAGATGGTAACATTTTTTAAAAATAGCTGATGAACTTAGATTTTAGCAAAGGAGATTAAATATGAATGAACTAACTAAAATCCTAATATGTACTCTGAATGAGAAGTACAGGGTGCTATGATACTGTATGATAAATCCACTGCCATTGAATTGATTCTGACTCTTAACGACCCCCACTGGGTTTCCGAGGTGGTAAATCTTTACAGAAGTAGATTGCCCCATCTTCCTTCCACAGAGTGGCTGGTCAGTTTGAACCACCAACCTTCTGATTAACAGTCAAACGCCTTAGGCACTGCACCATCAGTATTGGGGATGGGGTGGGGTTAGTGGTGGTCAGGGAAAACTTCTTTGAGAAAATGATTTCTAAGCTAAGACTTGAAATAATGAGTCTAAGTTAAAAAGGCAAAAATGAGAGAGTAAAGTATTATGACTGGTCAAAGAAAAAGCATGTGCTTAGTTGGAAAGAAGCGTGACAAGTTTAAGAAAGTGAAAGATTTCTTACGTATTTAAAGGTGCAGCTGAAGCGCTATGTGGGAGCCAGATCAATAAAGGACTTTAAGGTCTTGCTAAGGATTCTGAAATTCATTCTAAAAGCAATGGAAAGCTGTTGAAGGGGTCTAAGTAAGATAGGAGTGTTATTAGACATGCATATTTTGGAAAGGAACAAGGACAAGGGTGGAAGGTGGGCTGGGAGGCTACTGAAGAGTTTGGGTAAGAGAGGGGTAGCTTACATTAGGCTGCTAGCAGTGAAAATAGAAATTGATAGATTCAGCAAGATTTGGGAGAAAAAAATAGAGCTTGTTGCTTGACTAAGAGTGAGGGCTGTGAGAGTGGTGCCAATAATGACTCCAATTTCTGTCACGAAGAGAGATGTGATAGAGAGTGACTGGAAGAGGTGACTTAAGTTGAAAAGGGAGTGGCAAGCAAGAACCAGTCATGTAGAGAAATAAACTATTTAAAAAAAAAATCACTGCCATCAAGTCAATTCTGACTCATAGCGACCCCTTTTGGGTTTCCAAGGCAGTAAATCTTTATCGAAGTAGACTGCCCCATCTTCCTTCCATTGAGTGGGTGGTGGGTTTGAATCTCCACCCTTCTGGTTAGCAGTCATATGCCCTAGGCACCACACCACCAGAGCTCCTTATGTAGTGTATAGGAGGGAAATTGCAGGTGGGGGTAAGATCAAGTTCCAAAGCTCTGGTGTGGGAATGAGCTTGATGTGTATAAAAAATAGTTCAATGTGGCTGAAGTGTAGTGGGAGAGGGGAGGACAGTAGGAAGAGAGGTAGGAAATATAGATACAGTAGGGCTAGCTCATTAGAGTTCTCTAGGACAAGACAGAGAGTTCAAAATTATTCTAAGTGAAGTAAGGAGCCACTAGAAAGTTTTAAATATGATAGTTATAAAATGTACAAGTTTAAATATTATTTTAGCTGCTATGTAGAAAATAGATCACAAGGAAGCAAGAGTTTACATTGGAGTATATGTAAAAAGCTATTGCAATAGTTCAGATGAGGGATTCTGACAGCTTAAACTAGAATGGCAGCAAGGGAAATGAAGAGAAAGGGATTGAATTTGGTTGCTCAGAGAATAGGTGGTTGGGTTGGCTTGAACAACTAATGAATGTTGATGATTTCTATTTAACTAAGATATTTAATGTCGTAGAAGAACATGTTGAATAGGGTGAATATCAAGAGTTCTGTTTTTGATGTGCTAAGTTGGAGCATCTATTAGATTTTCAAGTGAAGAGTTATACTGACCTTTAAATATATGAATCCAGAGTTCAAGACCAAGACTGAGTAAGCTTGGGAGTCTTATTTAAAGTTATGGGGTTAGATAAGAGTACCTGGTAACATCGTGGACAAAATAGGACACAAAACTGAATTCTGGGCAATCCAACCTTTAAAGGTTGACTGGACAGTCAAGGATGTGAGAAGAAATAACCAGGAAGGTCAAGAGACTATTTTCACAGAAGACAAGAGAAGAAAGTATTTCTAGGAGATAGAGGTCAAATATATGACAACTAAAAGATTAAGATAAGCACAGAGAAGTCATCGCTGAATCTGTCCACCTGCAGGTCACTGGTGGCTTTGATAAGAGCACTTTCTGTGAGATGGTGGCAGTGATCGACTGATGGAATTTAAGATGAGGAGAGAAGTGGAGAGAGTGAATTGTATTGTGAAGGAAATGAGACAAGTGACATGATACCTGAAGGAGATATGGGAAAACACTATAGCATATTTCTGGAGCCCTGATGATGCAAGCAGTAAAGTGCTCAGCTGCTAATGGAAAGGTTGATAGTTTGAACTCATCAAGCAGCTTCATGGGAGAAAGACCCAGTGATCCGCCTCCATAAAGATCACAGCCTGAAGCGCTATGAGGCAGTTCTCCTCTGTAACATCGGGTATCCATGAGTTGAAATCAACTCAATGGAATCTAATAGCAACAAGATAGCATATTTGGGCTCAAACGAGAAATAGTTGGTGAATAAATTGATGATTCAGAAGAGAAAGCGAGAGTGAGAATGCGACTGCACAATAGAGGTTCTTAAGAAGGTCAGAGGAAGAGACATAAGTAGAGGAGATGGCTTTAAATGGGAACTGAGACAGTCCATCTATTAAAATATGAGAAAATGAATACTAAATGGGGACAGATGCAGTTAGGTTGGTAGATACACTGTTGGAGAGATGAATTAATCAGTTTTCATTTTTAGCGCATATTTTGTCAATGAACTACGAGTGGAGGTCATCAGCTGAGCTTGATGGGCAGTTGAATGTACACATTTTAAAAGGAGACAAGAAAGTGTGACATAGCCATAGAAGCAAGTGGAAATAAAGCAGGGATTGTGTCCAACAGGTATGGTGGTTATGAACTGAAGTCAGACTAGTCAGTATGATGACGTGATTTATCTAGCAATGTTTAGCTGCTCAGGGAAAGACGTGGAGTAAGGAGATAATTGGTTTAAACAGTGCTGGAGATGTGCCAGGCAAGTGCAATGAAGGGGAGAGGCACAAGAAAATTGAAAAAAGTGAGTGCATTGATGGGCTGTGGAATCTAGGGCAGGTAAGGGAGACAGAGCGGAGTCCCTGAGTGGTGCAAGTGATTTACATTCTTGGCTGTTAACTGAGGCTTGGAGGTTTGAGTCCACTCAGACATGCCATGGAAGAAAAAACCGCTGATCTACTTCTGAAAAATCAGTCATCGAAAACCCTGTGGAGCACAGTTCTGCTTTGACACGCATGGGGTCACCTTAAGTAGGAAGTGACTCGACAGAAACTGTACTGGTAAGGAAGAAAGAGAGAGTATCAATTGATTTGAGATTTTGATAACATTTAAGAATCTCTAGGGGTATGGGTACAAAAGTATGTGAATTAGAAGAATAGGAGAAGGTGTTTTGAGAGAAGGATATTTGAAATCAAGGTAGTTTCTCTTGCATTGCTGAACCACAATCACTTATTTAAAGCTCCTTAGGCTAGATGTATTCACAATTCAGAATTTTCAAATTTTATAAAAGAAACTTTGTATATATACTCTATATTGTATAACCCTGGTAGTATTCAGTGTTGTTGTTGTTGTTATATGCCGTCGAGTCACACCTGACTCATAGCGACCCCTCCAGTCAAGTGCCTTAGCCACTATGCTACCAGAGCCCCCAGTATTCAGTGTAGTACCCTATAATCAAATACATTAAAGTTTCTATAATAAAACTATACTAATAGAATAAATCAAGGCTGTGAACAGCCTCACAGAAAATCAGGTCAGGCTTTCTTGCTAATCTAATTCTTATCTGGTCAGATATTGCTTCCAAATGAATGGCAAATAAATAAAACTGATAAACATTTCAGAGCTCTTTAGATTTTGGGATTGTAGCTAAGACATTGTGACTACCATCTTTAGACCTGCAGCTTCCACAAATGTCTGTGCTTGGGGTCCTTTGTTATTTTATTTTCTCTTCTTTTCTCCTTTTTCTCCAAAGAGACTTCACACACTCTTATAACACCATCCCTGAGGAAGAGAGCCATAATGTTCAAACAATAGGCATAATTTTAATATGCTATTTCTCTGAATGTCACACATGTTTACCATTGCTCATCTAGTGAAATAAAAGCCCACTAGCAAGTTTTACATGCAACCCATGAAATGCTTAACCTTCTATGAAAAATATCTGAACAAAAGTAGACTTGCTTCTGAGGGGCTGGGGAGAAGTTATCCTGGGGTGTGCTACTTTTGGAGTTACTCTGAGGTCAGCCTCAAGCCTCTGGTTTCAGAGTTGTAGGGAGGATCCACCTCACAGCTGTGTTTCAATCATCTTTAGAGATACTCGCTCCCACCCCCTACCCTAAGTTACTGAATTGTAATCAAGAAACACAGTTGAATGTGCTGTGAAATATACATTATGCTCCATTGTTTAACTGTGTAATTACTGTACTATACATGCTGGACCAGAGACTGACAGAAAACTGGAGAATGGGAAAAGTTGTGGCTAATCCTGGACCAAATCCAACAGGCAGATGAATGGGGACAATCCTGATACTTAGCCAAGGCTAGAGCTACAGATAACTGAAATGGGCAAGGGTAAATGAAAGAACTCAGTGAGGGCAAGTTTTGATGAGGCCTTTGATGATTGTAGCAAGATTGCTCAGTATGATCACTTAGGTATGTTTTTGTTTTGTTTTGTTTTGTTTAAATAATAGTAATAGACAAGCAACAAACAAAACAAAACAAACAACAACAACAACAAAAAACCTTTCTGTATCTTTAATGCTTACCAATGTTTTCAAGGAATTGATGAGAGTACCACCCTTCTTTTTATTTATTTTTTAAAATGCACTCACCTCAATATGTTTTTCTTTAGGATAATTTTTCTAGCCTAGCTTCCTGGACTGCCAGAGAGCCATAGTTTGCAATGGGATCCATTAAGTGTTTAATTTTCCAAAAGCTTAAGGAAACCATATATTTAATTATGATAAGGCTAAGCAAGCTAATTAAAATTGCAAGGATGTACTTGACAAAGAACATTCCAGGTGGGAGAAAAAGAGTGAGCAAAGGTGTACAGGTAGGGAGATGCATATGTTCAGGGAGTTAGCAGCCCAGCTGGACGGGTTTAGGTAGAGGTAATGAGAGTGAAGAGCAGAAATGAGTTTGCTATCCAGTCTTGAGGCTCTTAAATGCCAGCTTGAGGAACTGACATTTAGTTTGTTAGCAAAAACAATGCAAAGAACTTTGTCTTCTTTTAAGTCATTAAATATGTATATGGCCTTAGGGTAACATTAAGTTAATTTGCATCCTAGTCTTAATTTTTACTGACTTCCAAGACCTAGAATCTATATCAGTTTGCCCGTGACTCAAATTCTCTGAATATCATTTTCCTTTTATGTAAGTGGAGATAATAATACTAATCTTACAAAGTTCCTGTGAGGATCAAATAAGAGAATATATAAGCCATATTGCACAGTATATAGCACAAAGTAGATGATCATTATAAATCAGTTCTCCTCCCCAGGCCTTCCCTGTCTTCCAATAATTTAAGTGATAACATCAGAAAGAAAATACCCCCATGTAAACCCATTCATTATTTCTTTATTCAATTTAACAAGTTTTTATATGGCAACATGCTGGGCCCTAAGATACCAAAATAAATAAGATAAAGTTCTTCTTCTCAGGGATTCCATAGCCTAATAAAAAGGCCAAAACCACACCAGTAACCAGAATACCACAAGAAGAAATAACAAAGTGCTTGGGAGCATAGAGGAGGGGGAGACTAACACTAATCAGCAGTGTCTAGGAGGATTTCATAGGAGAGCTGATATTTTAGCTGGCCTTTGAAGGATGAGAAGGTAGAAGTATAAGCAAACCACAGAGGCATGAAGGTAGGAATTCCTAAAGCAAGAGCATAAGCACAGTGAACTGGTACAATATGATCCTAGAAAGTATAGGACACCAGATTACTAAGGAATATGTTTATCCTACTCTGAGCGTTTTATTCCATACACAGGTAGCAACCAGAAAAGGTTTGCAAGCAGATTTGATACTTTTAGACAGTAGTACAATAGGATGGATTGGAGGTGGGAGAAGAAGAGAGGGAACACCACAGCAGGGTGTCTGGTAAAAGAGAGTAAATATTCTAACTGGACCCATCAGTGGGAATGGGCATGAAACATGGTGAAAGTAGAACCAAGCATGAAACATGGTGAAAGTAGAACCAATATCTCAGATGTCTAACAAAGAAGAGGGAAGATCCACAGATACCTCCAAGTCCCTCAGCTTTGGTAACTCAATAGAAATTGTATTGATGCAGAGGTTAAGAAGAAAGGTTGGGGAAGTGGATTGAGGAGTGAGATCAAATTATTTGAGACCCCATGGATTTGAATGAGTTGTGGCCCATCCAGACGAAAATGTGAGTGAAGTTCAGTAAATCAGTTCTGATATATTTAAGGAACCGTGGGTTATAACTGTGAGAAGCAGCCCAGGATGTGACTAGGTTCAAACATGAACAATTGGAGTGTGAAGGATATAGGTGAGGATGAAATTGTAGGATCACAATGTGTAACAGTATTTAAAAAAAAAAAAAAGGGAAAGGAGAAATGTTAATAATACAGATGGAGAATATAACTAAGAAAAAAAAAAACATCTAGGAAATCAAGAGGGAGCTCTGGTAGCATAGTGCCTAAGGCACCTGACTGCTAACCAGGAGGCTGGTGGTTCAAACCCACCACCCACTCCTTGGAAGGAAGGTTGGGCAATCTACTTGCGTAATGATACTGCCTCAGAAACCCAAGGAGGGGTCTCTATGAGTCAGGTCCCACTCGATGGCACATAACAACAATAACAACAAAAACAGGAAATCAAGGAAGAAAACTAGAAAAGACAAACTGTGCTTTAAGCTTAAAGTCAAACATATTAAGGAAAAATTTCTTTAATAGCCATTAAAAAATAAGATAAATGCTTATCTGAAATTTTATTCTCCATGTCTTATATGTAATAACTCCTGAAAAGAAAATAAGTTCCTAAAGAGAATATTAGGTTTCCTCCTTTTCAGATTATGTGAATGGCACCATTTAGTCTTCCTGAGTCCATTCTCTTTATAATGCAATTAATCTCACTTAATGACACAAAGTTCATTTTTGAAACTCTACCAAACATGCTATTTCCCTACTTAAAGAACCTTTGAGTTACTCTTCATTGTTTAAAGAATAAAGTATAAAGTCCTTTTCTTGAACATTGAATACCCTGTATATGCAAGCTACAATTTTGTATTCTATTCTTTTTTTTAAGAGCTTGTTTTGCATTCAACATAACGCATACATTTAGTTTCATTCCCCATTCACCATGTCCAACCCTAACCTGATCTCCTCCCCTCCCTACCCTGTAACCCCTCATATTTATGCAGTCCTATTTGTCCTGCATTTCCTTGATTTGAATGTGATCCTCTGGTATCCCATGGTCTATTGCTCTAAGGGATGTATTACCATAGAGTATGTGGGTGTGTCATCCTGGGTTGAGTGGTCTGTGTGTACATCTTGTCAACTATTGGGCTGAGAGCCCGCCCCTTGGGTGAGTCTTTTTCCAGGCGCAGAATGTATTCCAGGGCCATAGTATTGGGAGTCTCACCAGATTTCATCTGACCAATAATTCTGGTCATTATTGAATTTTTGGATTTTGTTCCATGTTTTCCCTCCCTCTCTATCCAGGATCTCCAGATTTGATCCTTTCCTGAGGGGTTAGCATCTGTAGCTGGGTACCATCTAATTCTTCTGGTCTTGAGGGCCATTGTGTCCTAGGGCTGATTGCTTCTAAACGCCCTTGTTGTGTGTGTGTGTGTGCGTTCTTCTTCACTTCCAACACTAGGAGACTATTAGCTGCATCTTAGATGGCCACTCAGAAGCTTTTAAGACCCCAGTCACTACTCACCAATGTAGGATGTGGAGCAACGCTTTTATGTATTTTGTTGTGCCAATTGAGTCTGGAGTCCCCCAGTACTATGCTCCTGAGATAATAGATCTATTGGATCTCTCTCCCATAGTGTCTGGTTGTCTGTGAGGGATCACTCTGTGTCTGTCTTCTATTGTTTCTGTAAGAATGCAGGTATTTTGTATCACTGGTGTCTGTGTAAGATTAGCCTCAGCTGAATCTATTCTTGGTATAGAGCATACTTCTGTTCACTGACCTCATCTGATCATCTCAGGTCTTTATAAGTTTATCTGCATAGCCTGGTGTTTGGTGTTAATGGCAATGCAGTATTGTGGGCACATTGGTTGGTATTAGCATCTGTCGTCTACCTCTTATGTGCACCATTCGGTGTTCTCCCATTTCCTAATGTTATCATAGTGGTCATATATCCTTCCTGTATATGCCTCCACACACCCTGTCAGCGTATAGACCCCAACTAGCCCAAAATTAATCGCTCCTCTTCCCTCCCCATCCCGGTAACCTACTAGGTGAGTTTCCTTCCCAAGCAAACTCTTCTCTGTCTTTTTACAGTAATGGGCTCATACAGTACTTGTCCTTCTGCGACTGACTTATTTCACTCAGCATAATGTCCTCCAGGTCCATCCACGTTGGGAGATTATTTGCATATCCCTCATTGTTCTTTAATGTGGCATAGTATTCCATTGTGGGGATATACCATAATTTGGTTACCCACTCATCTGTTGATAGGCATTTAGGTTGTTTGCATCTCTTTGCTATGGTGAATTGTGCTGTGATGAACATAAGTGTACATATATCTGTTCGTGCGCTATTCTATTACTCCTTTACGTGAATCTTCTCCCTCTTGTCTACTCACTGTCAGCAAATCTTGCACATTTCTGCCTCTAAATAGTTTGTCAGTACTTGACATAATTTTCTCCACCATACAAAGAGAAACAAACAGACACCTTGCTATTTCATTCCTATTACATATCCTTGAAACTCAGATCCTTTTCCTACGAAAACCCTCTTGGCCTTTCTGGACCTTCTATAGTTATTTGGTATTTATCACACTAGAGGCCAAAAGACATGAGCTGGATCTCTGAATGACTGTGGGACCTTTGGAGATATCTTTGAGCCTCAATTTTCTTATTTGCAAAATGAGATGATTTCTAAGGTTCTCAAACTCCAAATTTATTTGATCTCCTACACTGCAACAAGGAGCTCTGGTAGCATAGTGCCTAAGGCTCTCACTGCTAGCCAGAAGGCTGGCGGTTCAAACCCACCAGCCACTCCTCAGAAGGAAGATGGGGCAATCTACTTCCATAGTGATACTGCCTCGGAAACCCAAGGAGGGGTCGCTATGAGTCAGGCCTGACTCGATGGCACATAACAACAACAACATGCTGCAACATGTGCAGAACTAAAGAGCTGTTTTGTTGTTGTTAGGTGCCATCAAGTCAGTTCCTACTTATAGTCACCCAATGTGACAAAGTAGAACTGCCCATATGGTGTCCTCTAAAGAAAACTCATTGTCATTGAGTCAGATCCAACTCATTGTGTCTCCTCCTTGAGTTTCCAAGGCAGTATCTCTACAGAAGTAGATTCCCCAATCTTCCGTCTCAGGAGTAGCTGGTAGGTTTGAACCACCAGCCTTCTGTGTAGCAGTCAAATGCCTTAGGCACTATGTATGCCACCAGAGCTCCCATATGGTTTCCTAGGCTGTGTGATATTTACTGGAGCAGTGTGGTGGTTAGGTTTGTGTGTCAACTTAGCTAGACCTGGTTGAGTGACTGGGCAGCTGGGTGTAGTAATCCCCATAATGAGACTGGTAATAAACTCCACGGTGGAATCTACTGGAGAAGCTGAGTAGCTGCCTTAGAGATGTGGTCTGCTTCCTGTATATAAGGCAAAGCCTTGGGGAATGGTCTATAGTTATGGCACGCTTGGACTCTGCATGTAGCTGTGTCATTATTCAGCAGCCCGCCATGCTCTGCCGACCTTGGGACTTACAATGGACTTGAATTAATGGCCTGCCATGTGGTTTGGTAACATCGGGACTGTGCCATTTTATTTGTCAACCTTGGGCTTGTTAGCCTCAGCAGCCAGTAGCTGCCTGAGTGAAGAGATACCTCTAGCTTCAGTGGGCTGGGAACAAAAGGCAGAGCTGAAGCCTGAGGTCGAGGGTCTTCCACATAGCCCCTAGAGCCTGGCACTTTGAACTTAGACTTAACGCCTCCAAACTGTAAGAGAAAAAACTCCTGTTTGTTTAAGCCATCCCATTTGTGTTATATTCCTGTCAGAGCAACACTAGGTAACCAGAACAAGCAGATTACCAGGTTTTTCTCCTATGGAGTCAATGGGTGAGTTTGAACCTCCCACTTTTCAGTTAACAGCCGAGTGTTTAACCATTGTGCCACCAGAGAGTCTCTAAAACAAAACAAAACAAAAATTATACTCAATACACATGTGTACGTGCAAGGGCACACACAGAACAGAACAATATTTCAGCAAAGAATGAAACTGAATGTCTTCCAAAGAAATTAATGTGCTAACACCGGGACTTTACTATAAACCTGTATTTGGGGGAGAAAAAAAAAGCCATGGAGAAGGAATGATGGTAACATAGGCATGGAGTAATCGAGTATTTGATACACTGATAAGTAAAGTCCAGGAAAATGTAAACTTTTGAAAAAACTATCTAAAAAATGGTCTTAAGTCCCCACTACCTGACTTTGATAGACTTATTTGTACACTTTTTTTGTTAAAATACTGCTGGAAACTTGCGATTCAGTATTAGAAGTATAATATTTAGAACATAGTAATCATTTATAGCCATATAGTATTTGGAGGAATGATGATGGCATTAAAGACAAACAAGAAGGACCACCAAGTCAGTTATAAAATCATCTTCTATAACCAACAGTTGAATAATTATATCATTTTAAGTTGATTAATTATATCATTAATCACTTACATTTGTATAACACATTGCAAACCATAGCAAATATCTCCTTTTGTCTCTGAAGAACCAAATGCAATGGTTTCATCTAGAAAAGAGCAGGTAGAGGAAGGCAGGAAGGATGGCATATAGAAGATATAGTCAAATATTTGAACAACTGTAAATATACCATCTAACATTATGGACAGCTCCAATGGCATAGTGTCTAAGGCATTTGATTGCTAACCAGGCATTTAACTGTTCAAACCCACCAGCCACTCCTTGGAAGGTAGATTGGGAAATCTACTTCCATAGAGCTAACACCTCAAAAACCCAGGGAGGGGTCACTATGAGTCGGGATCAACTTGACGGCAGTGAGTTGTTGTTGTTGTTGTTGTTGTTTTTAACTTTGTATCACAGTACCTAAGGCTCTGACTGCTAACCAGAAGGTTGGTGGTTCAAACCCACCAGCCGGTCTGTGGAAGTAAGACTGGGCAATCTACTTCCGTAAAGATTTACCACCTTGGAAACCCATTGGGGTTCTGTATGAGTCAGAATCGACTCAACAGCAGTGGGCTTTGCTTTTTATTTTTTGGCACCCTATATCAGGCACTATTTTGAAAACTAAACATGGAAATCTCTCAACCATATGAGCTGGATACTACTATTTTTATCTACTTCACAGATGTGAAAACTAAAAGGCAAAAACATTAAGTGACTTGTGCAAGGTTACACTATTAATATTGGTAAAACCAATATTTTGCATATAAACTGATTAATTCTAGAACAGTCATTTAACGTCTACTGACCTATCATATGTTGAAGGCTTTAGAATTTAGAAATGGATGAAATTTCTTAACATTTAGAATTTTCCAGTGATGAATAAACAGGATTAAATGGCAGAACTTTCAAGAGGGAATTGTAATGGTCAAGAAGTTAGATCTTCAAGATCTCCTCCAAATTCAAAAGTCTCTGATCATTGTTTTATGTATGTATCTATTCTCTCCAAATGAAATATGAGATTCTTGGGGGTATGGGGAATGTCATATACTTTTCCATGTTCTTCCCTTCATACTGTTCCATTTACATAGTAAGCACAAATATTTGTTGGTTGATTTTGAAGTATTTTCCACTGCTAGCCTTTTAGAACAGGGTCGATTATTTCTTCTCTGTGATGTTGAGCATGAAGGCAACAGCAGAGATTGATGACTTCTAAAGCTCCCTTCCAGGGCTATGGTTTGGTAAGGGACAAAAATAGACAGGAAAAAGCACCAACGTCCTTATATCCTTCTGTGACACAGTTGGAGAGTGCTACACCAGGGTTTCTGATTCTGAAAGCTGCTTTAAAAAAATAATAATAAAAGATAAAATAGACTTCTGAGAAATTCTCAAAATGGCTTATTGATCATGTCACCCAGGTTTCCTAAACTCCACCCTGGATATATAAGAACTATCAAATTGGTGGTAGGAAACGGTGTAGCCCCTCTCTGATAACCTCCAGTATATGTCAGACATAACAGCAAGCTGTCTAAATACTGGACTACTAGATTCAAAGACAAGAAAAGAGGAGCAATCCAAAGATTTTACAAAACAGTTGTCAGCAATAAGAACACATCTACAAAATTACAGGAGGGATTGGGATAATATTGGTTGGATTGTGAAAACTAGTTTGAAATGATTGTTTTACCTCCAAACAATGGCAATATCATGTTATAAATAGCACAATATAAGCATTTTGAAGCAAAAGCCACTGGGGTCATTTTGTAATTGACTTTATACTTGGATACATTATTGTTCTATTTCCTAAGGTTAAATAAAGTGTAAAAAATATTATTAAGAATCGTGAAAGGGAAAGAGTACAAATAATGGTAATAACCCTCCAAATCTACTCTTGAAATTTTCAAAATAGTGCATTGTACATAACCATTTTCAACCAATAACAAAATCATCAAAACATGATTTGAGAAAAAAGAATTATATGCCCTTGCTGTAAGAGAAAATGGTAATACATGAAGTCTTTGTAAGTATCAGATGATCCTGTAGCAGGGAAATATGTTTGATTTTAAAGTCATAATTATACTCACATTGAATAAGATAGCCCCTAACTGCAAAATAAGCAATTTACAAATGAAAAATAATTGTTGCTTACCTGCTTCCCTCCTCTAGACCACAAAGCCATCTCTAGCCCTATTGATGATACCTTCTCCCTCTGATTCTCTTCTTAAAATTGATATACTCGACTGTTAGAACCCCTCCTTCCCAGTAGATATGAGTACTGCTGGGAACCCAACTTAGCTGCCACTTCACCAAAAAAAAAAAAAAGAAAGAAAAAAAGCACCAAACTTGTTGCCATTGAGTCGATGCTGACTCATGGTAACCCATGTGTATCAGAGGAGAATTGTGCTTCATCAAGTTTTTAATCATTGATTTTCCAGAAGTAGATCACCAGGCCTTTCTTCCAAAACAGCATGTCAGAGTGTACTTGAAACTCCAACCTTTTGGTTAGCAGCAGCCAATGCATTAGCCATACATACCACAATGGGACTCATAGCTACCACTTTAAACCACACACACACAAAAAAAAAAAACAAACTCACTGCCAATGAGTCAATTCCAACTCATAGCCACCCTTCTTTGGGTTTCAAAGGCATTAAATCTTTACAGAAGTAGATTGTCCCATCTTCCTTCTGTGGAGCAGCTGATGGGTTTGAACTGCCAACCTTCTGGTTAGCAATCAAATGCTTTAGGCATCACACCATCAGAGCTCTTTAGCTACCACTTTCAAGTCCTATTATTTAGGATATTCACCCTTGCAATCCTATGAAAGCAGTCCAGGTTGGCTTTTGCTAGCCTACCTTTACTAGTAACCTATTGATTTATCTTCCTTGCTCTCTTTAAAAAAGTAAAAACAAACATCCAATCAGGGATAAAGACTCAGTCTGGAGTCATAAAGGCCCTAATAGCTCAGAGCTGTCCATTATGAAAGTTCAGTTACATGTGAGTTTAAAATATCTTGGTGGACTGGCCTTCTGGGTCTAACCTTTAGGATACTGTTTCTGTGTGAAATTATGTGGAATTCTAACCAACTAATTTGGAAATAGATATTTAGAGTATAACCCATTCCTAAGTAAGGGAACACACATGATAATAATCACCCAAAAATAGGCAGAAGAGGCTAAAATTATAGAATTAAAAATATTCCACTAGGGAAAGAAGAAGAATGACAATATTGAGAAAATATATTTAATGGTGTAGCTACAGAAAGAGAGGTACATCAGCAAAGCAAAAGAAATGAAGCAAATTAAGAAGGCTTTTAGGGGAAACTGCTAGCTAATGATACTGTCATGGGAACCCCTATAAAATGCTTACATTGCAATCTAATAGATTCCAGAATCCTCTAATAGTTTATGAAATCAAGTTATTAGGAGTATACTGTTATCTTTGATATTTAGATTGTCCTCACTGCTTTAGGCTAAGAAGTATGTCAACACTAGTATGTTAACCATAATCAAAAAGAAGTGAAAAGAAAACAAACAAACAGACAATTTACTCTCTTAGGTCTTCAAAAAAGAGAAAAACAAGGAGGCCAGGGCTCAGTACTAATCTAGCTGTTATTGAAAAGGACATACTAAAGGTCACAATTGTGTAGAACACATGAACTCAACACCAAGAGAATTTGGAAGCCATTCAGCTTTGACAATACCGTAAAAGCATTTGTGCTTAATTATGGAAGCCCTTGGGGTTCTTCCATTCCCACTTCAAACGTGAGGAGTGTCAGTAATGGAAATTACCTGGTTGTGAGATTAAGAAAGACAATGGGTTGGACACCAACCAGGGGACCAACATGGTTCTGACAAATTACAACCTAGCCTCTATTTTTGGACAGCAGGATATCACTCTGGGGGATTTTTCCATCAGCCAAAGAACACCTACCTGGTTCTTTGTAGATGTGACCTTCAATTAAGGCAATGATTTCCTCATTACCCATTTTCCACAGGCTTATTTTACAGAGATACTCCCAGTGAGCATGAAATGGGAAAACTCAGAAGGAGTAAGAAAAAGGATTTTAAAATTAGTAAAGTCTTCACAGCCTCAAGGGAAAAGGTGGAATGTTTGGGAGCCTTTATAAAACTTGATTTTATTTATTTTGTTTTCCAACGACAGCTTTTCCTAAGGGATGTTGTTGTCAAAATTGCTGAAAATATGTGCTTTGTTGGAGAAGCTCTTCTCTGACACCGTCTTCATGCTTTGCACCAGGATGTCACTGAGGCATGTTTTCATACCAAAACAAAATCTATCTGTGGGGCTTCATAGTATTGAGAATGTTTGCTGTAGTCACAGCTTAATCAGCATGAGCCCATGCAATATCTCCATGAAGAACTAAAATGTTCCAGAAGCATGGTATTCTATAGGTAGGACCTCCAACCTCATGAGTAAGGCTGCAGTTAAGCTCAAGATCAGTCTGAAAAATGCTCTAAAAAGTAATATACCTGATACAGAAGCTGAGGACAATATGAAAGGAGATCCATAACCAAATGGCATTATTATTTTGTCTCCTACTTGACCTAGCATTTTACACAACTGGTCCACCCATGCATGCTGCTTACTTCCTGGGTGGGAACTGGGCGTGAAAGAGTAGAACCCCAGATTGCTGCTGTACATGATGTTTTCATTAATAAGGACATCTAGAAAGGCACAATGTTTCTAGCAGCACAATAACATATGACAGAGAAATATAAAGAAAAGTCATACTTTTGACACCAATTTTTCCATAAATATTTTCCTTAAGTTTTTAATTTGGTTAAATTATAAAAAATATTCATGAAATAAATATTCCCCTTTCCAGTTGAAAAAAAAAGAATACTTACTTAAACTATACTCCAAAGAAACCGGGCAGTGAAGATTTTTGTTGGGGTGTCCATGGGGTGGGGGCAGTGAGTATAGTGGTTTCTGTTTTGTTTTGCTGTTTGGTATCAACTCTGCTATTCCCCTGATGGTTCTTTGTTTTATTATCATGTTTGTTATTGAGAGTAGACAATATGTACTAGGTAGAAATAGAATATAATCACTTCAAAACTTCATGGTCCAAGTTAGGAACAGAAACAACTCAAAAAAGAAAATATACTAAGGAAGTTCCAAATATCAGACATGCAGTGGAGCCTCTGTCAGGGAAAGCCACTTCCTGTGATGTCTTGGCACAATGCTCCGCAAAGTCATTGACTTACACAATATTGGAGAATGGCAAACTCACTCTAATGTTTTTTTTTTAAAAAAAAAAAAAACTCTTCTTCACAAAGCAGCTGTTGTTGTTGTTAGTTGTCACCAAGTCCACTCCAGCTCATGGCAACATTAAATATAACAGAATGAAACGTTGCCCAGTCCTGCACCATCTTCATGATTTGGTATGTTTGAGCCCATTGTTGTTTGTGACTATTGTGTCAGTCCCTCTCATTGAGGAGTTCCCTCACTTTTGCTGATCCTCTGCTTTAACAGACATGCTCTCCTTTTTCTAGCAAATGGTCTCTCCTGATGATTTGTTCAAAACAAAGTCTCAGCCATCATTGCCCCTAAAGAGTATTTTGGAAGACAGAAGAATTGATACATTTGAACTGTGGTATTGGTGAAAAATATTGAATATACTATGGACAGCCAGAAGAATGAACAAATCAGTCTTAGAGGAAATGCAACCAGATATACATAAAATATTAGAATCATTCCATTCTGTAAGTGATTTGGTCCTGAAAGATCATCCGCTTCATTGCTCCTATGTTATAGATGAAAATTCTGTAGGCCCAGCAAGAGGATGTAAAGTGTTCAGAATTGCAGAAATCTATGGTAGAGCTGAGACTGTACTCTCACTCCACTGCTCTGAAATTAAGTTGTGCTTTCTTTTATATAAGGATTCCGGTGGCATAGTGGATAAGGCATTTGGCTGCTAACCAGAAGGTCAGTGGTTCAAACCCACCAGCTGCTCTACGGAAGGAAGATGGGGCAATCTACTTCCGTAAAGATTTGTTGTTGTTGTTGTTATGGGCCAGTGAATCAGACTTGACTCATAGTGACCCCACCTTGGGTTTCCGGGGTGGTACCACTATGGAAGTAGATTGCCCAACTTTCCTTACGAGAAGTGACTGGTGGGTTTGAACCACCAGCCTTCCAGTTAGCAATCAAGTGCCCTAGGAATTATGCTACACAGCCTTGGAAACCCAATTGGGGTCACTATGAGTTAGATTCGACTCAATGGCAGTGACTTTGGTTTTTTGGTGAGTTTTCTGTCATATACTTTAATACTTGGGACATCTCCTGCTATTGTTCCCGTCCATTATTTAACCATGCTGTTGTTGTTGTTATGTGCCGTCGAGTCGGACCTGACTCATAGCGACCCCTCCTTGGGTTTTCAAGGTGGTATCACTACGGAAGTAGATTGCCCAACCTTCCTTCCGAGGAGTGGCTGGTGGGTTTGAACCACCAGCCTTCTGGTTAGCAGTCAGGTGCCTTAGGCACTGCGCCACCAGAGTTCCTACGTTTTAATATTTTTTAAAAAAGAAACATTTTGTAAAAGAATAAACTGACATTACAGACATGTGTGGGCCTGTTTGAAATAGATTTCAATATAGTAGAACAAATTTTTTTGTTCCAAGAGGCTTAACATACCCCAAGAAAACATGCCACACAAGATTTGCAAAAGAACATGCTGTTCCAAGCCTTTTCTTTAATGATGAAATTGTTGTTATATTCCAAACTTCACACTTGGAGTCCACCAGTCAAGTCAGCTTAAGAAGTTCTCTTTTGTGGAAGGAAAACTTATTATTTTTAAAATGATTCTCCAGCCCTGTTTTTGTAACAATCTTCCTAGAATAAACATCTCTTCACTTCCCCCCTCAAAACACACCTCAAATTTATGAACCTGGAGCAGTCTATTCTGAGACCAGCATGCCTTATTCAGTATCTCTCATGAGGGTATCCTGGAAGGTTTCTTGCCCTTAAAAACCTTCCTTATTTGGACAACATGGTAGCTGGAGTCTTATCATTCTGAGGGCCAACTGCTATACCAGTAATATATTGGTTTCAAGGCAACTGGTGGTGTAGTGGTTAAGGCATTTGGCTGCTAACCAAAAAGGTCAGTGGTTCAAACCCATCTAGCTGCTCTATGGAAGACAGATGAGGCTGTCTGCTTTCACAAAGATTTATAGCGTTGGAAACCCAATGGGGGTCACTATGATTCCAAATCAACTCAATGGCAGTGAGTTTGAGTCTATGTGAGGGAACATGGAGGAGAGAATAAAAATAGGAGACATATACCAAAACGGAAGTGGGATTAAAAAGCAACTCCTTTACCTGTTTTACAATTTTACTAAGCCCATCCTAGATGAAGCACTAGCCTCAGATTTTGAAAGAAAAAACTGAATACTTGTTATCTGCCACAGTTAGGTATTTAGGTATAAAAAGAAAAACAAAACGAAACAAAAGACAACATCAACCATAATAAAATCTGAGTACAGACCACTTCATACACTCACTAGAAAACAATTAATGATAAAAAGAGAATAGCTGTTAATAATTTGGCATCCCTTCCCTTTCTGGTGACACAGTGCCTAAGGCATCTGACTGACTACCAACCAGAAGTTTGGTGGTTCAAACCCACCATCTGCTCTACAGAAGAAAGATGGTGCAATCTGCCTTTCTGCTTTCTGTCCATCATATGGCTTCTCATCCACAGCCAGGTAGCAAGCAGCCCAAGCTGATAAAAAGAGTAACCCATCTCCCTTGACAAGTGATTGGTCCAGAAAGAAGCACATGACCACAATGCAGCCAATCAGAACTTTTTTAAAGATAGTTGTTATGAATTGAATTATGTCCCCCAAAAAAATACCTATGTTAATTCCTAGACTCTATGTTTGTGGTTCATAATCTTATTTGGGATGGGTTGTCTTTGTTATGTGAATGAGGCAGGATTAGTGTAGGGTGTGCCTTGAGTCAAACTCTTTTGAGATATAAACGAGATTAAATGCAAGCTAGCCAGCGACAGGAAAAGAGATGCAAAGCCATGTGAAGATTGTTCAGAAACAGAAGCTCAGAAGATATAAGGACCTCCCTGTAGCGCCAACAGAAGGAAAAAGGCTTCCCCTAGAGCCAGCATTCTGAATCCAGACTGCTGACCTCCTAAACTGTGAGAAAATAAATTTCAGTGTGCTAAAGCAACACTTGTGGTATTTCTGGCATAGCAACCCTAGCTAACCAGAAGGCTGGTGGTTCAAACCCACCACCACTCCTTGGAAGGAAGACTGGGCAATCTATTTCTGTAGAGATACCACCTCGGAAACCCAAGGAGGGGTCGCTATGAGTTGGAACTGATTCGACAGCAGTGAGTTTCGTTTTGGTTTTGGAGATAACTAATATGATAGCTATGTACTTTGGTGAGAACACTTTGCCCTCAATTCTTTCTCTGTGATCACAGACTTGAAGGACCACTTAAATTGGAACTGTCATTGACCACTTCTGACACTGCCCAGGGAGTGCTTGCTTAAAAATGAAGCCAACTCGGCTGGAAACACAGAAACTATCTTGCTCACTGGCATCAAATGGGCCTTTAGCTCTAGCTATGCCTAAAGCTAGGGCGACTCCTTGATTTCTCGGTGACCATTAAATCCCATTTTTCCTGAAAATAATCTGGATTTTATTGCTTGATATGAACTGGAAAGCTCTGATCACAACTCACTCAAGTATCCTGAAATGTATGAGATACTTTCCTTACAAGTGAAGGGACAATGGCTATATTGTATCTACATAACAAAAGATATTCATCTGACATAATCAGGACTGATACCAAGCACAAACAAATCACACTTGACTTGCTACAGACAGATAGCTGTTTTGAAACTCAAGGCAGACATTCTCAAACCAAGATCCCAAAAAATCTTAATAATCAAATAGTGTAACCATGTGGAAAACAGTTTGGTGGTTCCTTAAAAAAGTTAATCGTAGAATTTCTACATGATCAAGCAATTCTACTCTTAGATATAGACCTCAAAAATTGAAATTGGGAAAGCACCAATTTCATTGCATCACTGTTTACAATACCCAAAAATCAGAACAGACTAAATGTCTATCAATAGATGAATAGGTAATCAAAATCTGGTATATCCAAACAATGGAATATTACTTGCCATAAAGAGAAATTAAGTCCTGATACATATACAATATGGATGAACCTTAAAAACATTATGCTGAGTGAAATAAGTCAGTCACAATACAACAAATATTATATAACCCCATGTATAGGAAACACCTACAATAGGTAAATTTATATAGACCTAAGTTTATTAGTAGGAGCTCTGGTAGCATAGTGCCTAAGGCACTTGACTGCTAACCAGAAGGCCAGTCAAACCCACCAGCCACTCCTCGGAAGGAAGGGTGGGCAATCTACTTCTGTAGTGATACCTTCTTGGAAACCCAAGGACAGGTTGCTATGAGTCAGGTATGACTCGACGGCACAAAACAACAGCAACAAGTTTATTAGTAGTTACCAGGGGTGAATTGGAGGTAGGGGTAAAGGAAGGTTCACTGCTTAGGAGACGCTGCACTTCTATTAAGGGTGATGATAAAATTTAGGAAAAAATAAAGGTGATGGTTGAACAAAATGAGGAACATAATTAATGTCACTGAACTATCAAAATGTCAAATGTTTTGTTACTGATACATTTACCAAAATATACATACAGCACACGTACATACATGCATATGCATACATTTATGTACATGCATATATATATATATATATATATATACATACACATACACATTAACCAAAAACCAAACCTATTGCCACTGAGTCAATTCCGACTCACAGCAACCCCCACTGGGTTTTCAAGGCAGTAAATCTTTAAGGAAGTAGATTGCCCCATCTTCCTTCTGCAGAGCAGCTGGTGGGTTTGAATAACCAACTTTCTGGTTAGCAATCAAATTGCCTTAGGCACTGCACCACAAGCGCTCCTTATATATATTAGGGAAGACTGGGCAATCTACTTCCATAAAGATTTACCACCTTAGAAACCCAGAGGGGGTTGCTATGAGTCAGAATCGATTCAATGGCAGTGAGTTTGGTTTTGGTTTTCCATACTCCACCCCCCCCCAAAAAAAAATCAATGACACAGGAGTTTTCTTCAGAAGATAACATTAAATTTGAGTTTGTTTGACTGTGTAAGCTATGTACCAACATAATTCCTTATTCTGTGAAATGACAAAGGAGTTTAAAAATATAGAAAAAGAACCTTTGCACATCAGGATACAGGAAATAATACAGTATGAATTTAAAGCAGCCATTTAACCTTATAAATTACAGGATAATGGTACTTATAAATTTTCAAAAGAATAAATCAATTGTGATGTTCACCCTTATTTCATTATAAAATTTTATGTCCATGTTCTTTTAAGATACAAACTTAAATTTAAAACAGCTTTTTATATTTTGTTCCATCACAGAATTGCTAAGCAAACTTGCCAAATTTGAGCTTTTAATGTACTTTGAACTTTACAATGAACTTTCAGTGATCTTCTACCTGTGGAGTGAGGGTGAAAAGCAATGATTTTAGAGGATGTTAATATCAAGTCTCTTTTGGATTCTGTAAATACAATTTATAATTAGAATGTCCCAGTGTACGTGTGCTTTTTCTTTTTGCTTTACATTTCAAAATATAAACCTATATATATATTTTAATAACCTGTTACTTCACAATTCTGCTGTCTCAACTTTTTAATCTTTATTATTTCCAGTTTCTACAACTTAAGCTGGAAAAATCAAGAAGAAAAAGCACAGGAGTATCTTTCCCCAAATATTTTTCCTTGCTGTCTACAATGCTATTTATCATCCCTGCTAGGGTGTTTATACCATTTGAGCAGGAGGAAAGCGTTTCTGCAAAAGGTAACCTGTTGTACTATTAAAGTGAAGATGTTAAAATACAAAAGTTCCAAAAGGCCAACTCTGTTCTTCTGCATACCTTTCCCATGCCATAGAAGCACTAGTGGAGCATTAGGTCCAGTCCAATAGAGTTGGTTTTGTAGCTGACAATCAACCAAAAAGGATTAACTCATCACCAATTACGTGCAAGGCACTTTGACAGTCTGATGGTTTGACATAATAAATTGAAAGAAGAAGTCTTTGTCAAAAAATAATATCCACTGACAAATGGTCCACCCAATATGTTTGACTGAACTATCAACACAGGAAAGTGACAAAAATTCAAAACAGCAAAAAAAATCACTTATGTTATCTATGGAAAAAATCTATGCAATATTGATCTTGAATCTTGACTTTACAGAGCTAATGAACTCTTTTGATTGTATTTCACATGAATTATCTAAATGAACCAGTCTGTGGATGTCTGGTCTAGGTGTAAGTAGTACTTTTTAATTCTCCATGGCCATCTCTAGGAGGACAAATTCTCAGTAAAGAAGGGAGAAAAAGAGGAAGACATAAAAAGGAGACCTGGTGGCACAGTAGTGAAGCATTTGACTACTAATCCAAAGGCCGGCAGTTCAATTCCACCAGTCATTCTGTGGGAGAAAGATGTGGTAGTCTGCTTCTGGGAGTACAATGCGGGCAGTTTTACTCTGTCTTATAGGGCCACTATGAATCAGAATCAACCAGATAGCAATGAGTTTATTATTGCAAAGGTTTTTTTTGCTGTGTCATTTTTCCTACATATTAACTGTTGCTGTTGGTATTAGTTAGCATCGAGCCGTTTCCTACTCATGGCAACCTTATGGATAATAGAAGGAAATGTACTTGATATTGAGTCATCTTCATGATCATTGGTGTGTTTGAGTCCATTGTTGTGTGTTGTTGTTGTTAAGTGCCATCGAGTC
>NW_006921677.1:5853426-5857715 GCF_000298275.1 Orycteropus afer afer
AACGGACTATTCCTAAAGGTGCGTGGTAATGTACCAAACAGTGTTTCTTTGCTATTCATAAGGTTTTCCCTGGCCAATTCTTTGAGAAGTGGACATCCTCTTCCTTCTTCATTGTTGTGTAGTGCCTTCCAACCTGGGGGCTCATCTTCCACCACTGTATTGGGCAATATTCCATTTTAATCCAAGGGGTTTTCACTGGCTAATTTTTAGAGGTCATCATCAGGCCTTTCTTCCTAGACTGTCATAGTATAGAAGCTCCACTGAATTTTGTCTACTATGGGTAGCCCTGCCAGTATTTGATACTTTTGGTGGCATAGCTTCCAGCATCACAGCAACATGTAAGTCTACATATTACAACAAACTGATAGACTGGTGGTGGGCACATCGATCAATATATTCATTCATTTGTTGTAAATAATGTTTAAAGAAGGTCCTTTTTAAAAAGGTATTTAGTGGTCACCTACTTGAGCCACTAAAGCTGAAATAATACCATTAACCCTATATTGCTATTACCTTAGGAGAAAAGCAGATTTTTTTTTTAGTTTTTGAGAAACTAACCATTTCTTTCTAGAAAGATGTATTCTATGGAAAATGTATTCCTAGGTCAAATTTTCAAGTTACAGAATAATCAAAGTAATAACAAAAACAAAGTTTCTCTGGCCAGCATGCTCTTCTATTCTTTCACTACTCTCTGCAAACTTCTGGACCCCTACCCTCCCTCTTGCTATAGGACTTATTTCACAGAAAAAAAAAAAAAAAAAGGAAGATTTTGTTGTTGTTGTTGTTAGATGCCATCAAGTCATCTCCTATTCATAGTGACCCCATGTACAACAGAACGAAACACTGCCCGGTCCTGTGTTAGCCTCACAATTTTTGCTATACTTTAGCCCATAGTTGCAGCCACTTTGTCAATCCATCTCATTGAGGGCTTTCCCCTTTTTCATTGACCCTCCACTTTACCAAGTATGATATCCTTCACCAGGGAATGGTCCCTTCTGACAACAACAATGGAAGACCATAGACAGAAAATTCCTCCTGCCAGAACTACTTGCAGTCACACTCATCAGCTTCTCCTTCTCCACTTCTCTTTGTAACAGAAGTTATTACTCTTCATCAGACTTCTCCTCCTGCCTCTTACTGCAATTTACACCCTGATTATATTTTATCTGCTTTAACCTCATCATCTCCCTCCATATTAGATTCTACTCATTGACTTTCAAGTTGAAGTATCCCATCTTAAAAGCAAACAACGAAAAGAAAAATGATCAACATCTCTCTCTTCACTTCTCTTCCTCCCAGAGCTATTGTTCTGTCTTCTCCCCTTCAGTCTTTACTCTTTGTCTCCATTTCCTCTTCTTCCATTCCTGTTTCCGCTTACTCCAATCTGACATCTAACCCTGCTCATCCATCATTCCACTGAAATGACCCTTGTAAAATCCACTGTGGTAACAATCATGTCGTGAAATACAATTGCATTTTAGTCTTCACTCAGCTTGAACTCTCAGTGTCATTCAATGCTTTTGTCCAGTTCTTCCTTTCAGAAATCCCCTATCTACTTGGTTTTTATGACAGTCTACTCTCCTGGATTTCCTCCTACTTCTCCACCTGTTCCCTCTCATGCTCTTTAGTTGGCTCATCCTGACAAAGTCCTGTGCTGTGTTTCTTTCCACACTATATATCTATCCTCCATGGGCAATTTCATCCATTTCTTCTATTTCAATTAATATAATCTACATGTCAATTACTAATAAATGTATCTTCACTCAAAATTCCTCCTCTATATTCCAGTTTCTTGTCTCATACAGACTTGAAACTGAACCTATACCAAATAAGACTCAAGATCTTCCTTCCAAATAAGTCTTCTAAACCAAAAAGCCAATTCTGACTCATAGTGACCCCATTAGGTTTTCAAGTCTGTAAATCTTTATGGAAGTAGATTGTCTCATCTTCCTCCCATGGAGCAACTGGTGAGTTTGAGCCACTGACCTTCTGGTTAGCAGTCACATGCCTTTCCCACTACGCCACCAAAGCAAAAAAACCAAACTCACAGCTGTTGAGTCAGATCCAAATCATAGCAACCCTCCTTGGGTTTCCAAGGCGCTATAACTATGGATGTAGATTGCCCAACCTTCCTTTCAAGGAGTGGCTGGTGGGTTTGAACTGCTTTAACCTCATCATCTGGTTAGCAGTCAAATATCTTAAGTACTATGCCACCAGAGCTCCTTAACTAGTCTTCTAGGAGAGGCTTACCTACGGCAATTAGTTTAAATTGCTGAATGATCTCGCACAGCTGGTAATGGAAACAGTGATGGAGACCAGAAACTGATCATTGATGTGTGTGTCCCTCCCCCCCATTTAAATGGTACCCAGGGCACATGCACTACCTGCCATACCCTAGATACACCTCTGCCTTCTAGTATTCCTTGCCTATGTGAAGGCTATCACCACCCATCAGGTTATGGAAGCTGGAAACTTAAGTGTGATCCTTGATAACAACCTCTTCTTAACTGGCATATCCAACTCATCATCTGTCCTGTTGATTACATCTCTTAAATATATTTTGATTACATCTCTTTCCAATTTCCACTCCCATGACCCTTGTTTAAGTTCTTGCTAATATTATATTAATGTTACTTCCTAATTGATCCCTTCATTTCTTCCTTTCCTCTATTCACAATCCATTCAAAAACTAAAAAAGACTTTTTCTCAAGAAAATATTCCAAGTTTCAAAAGGACTATTTTAAAAATATAATTTAGTGATCTAAATAAGAAAGTGGCTATCTCTTTAAATTTAGTCACAGTCTTGTGAAAAATAATACAGAAAATTAAATGGACTGGTATTAGCCACTTAGAAGCATACAATCATATGATCTACTATGCTAGGAATGACAAACTGAAGAGGAATGGCATCATAGTCATCCTCAAAAGAACATTTCAAGATCTACCCTGAAGTACAAGGCTGCCAGTATAATATCTATATATCTACAAGGAAGACCATTAATAATACTATTATTCAAATTTACACACCAACAGCTAATACCAAAGATGAAGACGTTGAAGATTTCTCCTGTCCTAAACTAATCAAATATACACAGTCAACAGTCACTGGTAATTACTGGTGACTGGAATGTGAAAATTGAAAACAAAGAAGAACAATCAGTGCCTAGGAAATATGGTCTCAATGATAGAAACAAAGCCTGAGATTGCCTGAAAGAACTTTGCAGGATCAGTGACTTATTCACTGCAAATTCCTTTTATCAACATAAATGGTGACTATACACATGGACCTCATCAGATGAAATACACAGGAATCAAATTACTGCATCTATGGAAGAAGAAAATGGAAGCTCAATATCATCAGTCAAAACAAGGCCAGGGACTGACTGTGGAATAGACCATCAATTGGTCATATGCAAGTTCAAGTTGAAGTGTAAGAAAATTAAAACAGGAGTCCGATAAGAAGGCAGAATAGGCAGAAAGACCGAACAGACCCTCTTCAACAAAGAAAGGGGAATCAATTAACACAGATACAGAAGATAGTCCTGGACCACTGAGTCTTGAAGGGAAGAATATAGAAGTGGACTAAACTCCATCTAGCAGAAAAATTTGCATGAAAATACCAAAAACAGAGACATACGGAGCTGTAGTCTGGCAGTAATCCTGATGGCACAAACAGCTTGGATATTGCTAAGTTGTGGTAGGACATAAGAATTAACCTAAAAATCAGCCCTGCTAGCCAGGGATTGCACAGAGGACTGCTCTGGTGGCTGGGGAATAAAAGGGAAGGCAGTGAAGAGGATGGCAGGCTGAGCTGTGGACTTTTGCCTGTCTGGAGGTGCAGCCATTTTGAATGTTTACAAGCAGCTTGACAATTTTGGATACTTAAAGTGACAGCATTCTCCCAGACTCCAGAGGCTTAAGAACAGGCTCCACTCACCAGTAACCCCAAGGACTTTCCGGACCTGGACATCGGGAAAGGTGCGACATTCCTCTTGTTACTTTTATACCCCACACCCTCTTGGTGAACGGAGGTGCAGCCATCCCCCACTCCCACCCACCCTCTGGGCCTGCAGGAACTCCATCCCAGTCTGTGTGCTTGGACGGAGCCTGGGTGCACTGCCCTACCCTCCTCCAATTTTTGTTTTTTCTTTCTTTTCTCTGTTTTTTAGTTTGCTTGTTTTGTCTATTTTAAAACTACTACTATCCTTCAGGGAGCTCTGGTAGCATAGTGGCTAAGACACTTGCCTGCTAACCAGATGGCTGGCGGTTCAAACCCACCAGCCACTCCT
>NW_006921677.1:5860966-5879682 GCF_000298275.1 Orycteropus afer afer
AACAACAACAACAACAACCCTAAAGAAGTGAGAGCCATGACAAGAACAGGCATATGCACACCCATGTTCATTGCAGCACTATTTACAATAGCCAAAAGATGGAACAATCTAGGTGTCCATGAACTGAGGAATGGATAACCAAACTATGATACACACACATAATGGAATACTATGCAGTGCTAAAGAATAATGTAGAATCTGCAAAACACTGCGAAACGTGGATGAACTTGGAGGACATTATGCTGAGTAAAATAAGTCAATCACAAAAGGACAAATATCGTATTAGTCCATTATTGTAAAAGTCAAGTGTTCTGGTTACCTAGTGCCACTCTGACAGGAATCATATCACAAATGGGATGGCCTTAACAAACAGGAGTTTATTCTTACAATTTGGAGGCTTTAAGTCCAAGTGCAAAGGTGCCAGGCTCTAAGGGCTGGGTAAAAATCCCTCAACCTTGGAGTCCAGCTCTGCCTCCTGCTCTCGGTCCACTGGAGCTTGAGGTGTTTCTTCACTCAGACAGCTGCTGGCTACTGAGGCTGAGAAGCCCCAAGTTTGACAAGTCAAAAGGCACAGTCCCGATGTTACCAAACCACATGGCAGGCCATTAACTTAAGTCCACTGTAAGTCCCAAGGTCGGCAGAGTATAGCAGGCTGCTAAGCAGTGACACGGCTACATGCAGGGTCCAAGTGTGCCATAGGCTAGAGACCATTCCAAAGGCTTCTCCTTAAATACAGGATGCAGACCACATTCTAAAGGCAGCTACTCAGCTGCTTGTGGTAGATCCCACCATGGAGCTGATTGCTAGTCTCATTATGGGGGATAACTACCACCAGCTGCCCAGCCACTCAATCGGGCCCAGCCCAGTTGACACAGAAACATAACTACCACATCAAGGAAAGGTTTAACTATGGAAGGAAATTTCCTTTGTTACCAGGTTATCAGGGGTGGGAGGGGAGGGGAGGGAACACTGTTAGATAAGTAGAGATAAGTGTTTATTTGGGTGGAAAGAAGGGCAATGTACCAAATGTGAGTGATCAACATGGTGGCATTGAGGAAGAAGAAGACATAGAGCGGTACATGGGAGGTTCAGACAACAAAGATGAACCCATTTGCACATACAGTACTGCATTGTCAGTGAAGGCAAACACGGGTATATGGGTGGATAGATGGATGGACAGGCTGAACTAGTAGGTATGTCTAGGGAGCGGGGAGTGTACCCAAGACCATGTATAGAATTGGCAGACAGTAGTCATGTAAGTTTATTTGTATGATCTGAATTCCCAGGTGCATAGTAGAGCTGACAAGGGGCAAGTTTGTAGTCACTTCTTGGTCACAACCAGCTACCCAGAAGGACCAAGTAATTTAACCTGTGGGCTCGGGACCATAGTCACAGGGGACATCAAGGTCAGTTGGCATAACATACTATACAAAACATTGTTCCACCTCCTACTTTGGCGAGTAGCGACTGGGATCTTAAAAGCTTGCAAGCAGCCATCTAGATGCAATGATGGATCTCTCCTCATCCAGAGCAAAGAAGAATGAAGAAAACCAAAGATTCATGGAAATAATTAGTCCTCGTGACTGGTGCACCATTCGATCCTCAGCCTATATGAGTGTGAGACCAGAAGAACTAGATGGTGCCCGCTACCACTGTCAACCACTCAGAGTGGGATCTATGTAGGAGATCCTGGATAGAGAGAGAGAACAAAGTGGAACAAAACTCAAAATCATTTGGGGGAGGGAAAGGGGAGGACCAAGTTTGCTGGTCTGATAGAGCCTGGTGGAACCACTGAGACTGTGGCCCCTAGCTGCCCTTCAGGTCTGGAATTGGCTCCCAGCCAAACAAAAGACAGGCATATGAGTTGAACATTTACCTGAGGTAGATATACCCCTTGGAGAGAACAATCATGGGAGAAGGAAGGCTGTTTGTGCACAGGGAGACAGTTCAGGGGGCAGAAGTGCAAGGAGGGATGGACACAGGGAAGAGGTAACTATGGGGAGGAAGTGGGAGGGGAGCTGTGTCATTGTGGTAAATTGTAGTCAGTGTCATGAGACAAAGTTATGTGAACTGCTGTATGGAAAGTGAATTTGCTCTGTAAATTTTTACCCACATCACAATAAATAAATAAATAAATCCATAAAATCCAAAGTATGACCTTGAGTATATTCCACCTGGATTTAGAGCCCATCTCAAGAACAGATTTGAGGTACTGAACACAAATGACCAAAGACAAGATTAATTGTGAGATGATACCAAAAACATCATACATGAAAAAAGCAAAAAGTCATTAAAAAGACAGGAAAGAAAGGAAAAACCAAAATGTGTATGAGAAAATTTCTGAAATTTTTTCTTGAACATATAATAGCTAAAGTGAATGGAAGAAACAATGAAGTAAATGAGCTAAACAGAAAATCCCAAAAGGTGGCTCAAGAAGCAAAATAAAGTGTTGCAATGAAATATGCAAAGACCTAGAGTTAGAAAACCAACAGGGAAGGACACACTGGGCATTTCTCAAGCTTAAAAAAAAATTGAAGAACAAATTCAAGCCTCTAGTTGCAATATAGGGGCTCTGGTAGCACAGTGCCTAAGGCAATTGACTACTAACCAGAAGGCTGGCAGTTCAAACCCACCAGCTACTCCTCGGAAGGTAGGTTGGGCAATCTACTTCCATAGTCATACTACCTCGGCAACCCAAGGAGGGGTCGCTATGAGTCAGGTCTGACTCCACGGCACATAACAACAACAGTTGCAATATTGGAAGATTCTATGGGCAAACTATTGAAAGATGCAGGAAGCATCCAAAAAAGAAGGAAGGAATACACGGTCACAGTATCCAAAAAATTTGATCCACAATCAACCATTACAAGAGGTAGCATATGATTAAGAACCAATTGTTTTGAGGGAAGAAGTCCAAGCTGCACTGGAGGCATCAGCCAAAATCAATTGGGTAAATTTGCTGCCAAAATGTGAAAAAGCAAAGATGTCATTTTGAGGACTAAAGTAAGCCTGACACAGAACGTGGTGTTTTCAGTCATCTCATATGCCTGCAAAAGCTGGACAATGAATAAGGAGGACTGAAGAAGAATTGATGCCTTTGAATTATGGTGTTGCTGAAGAATACTGAATACATCATGGGCTGCCAGAAGAGCAAACATATTTGTCTTGGATGAAGTACAGCCAGAATGTTTTTTGGAGGTGAGAATGGTGATACACTGTCTCATGTTCTTTGAACATGTTATCAAGAGGGACCAGTCCCTGGAGAAAGACAACATACTTGGTATAGCAGAGAGTCAGTGAAAAAGAGGAAGAATCTCAATGAGATTGATTGACACAGTGGCTACAACAATGGGCTCAAACATATTAACTATTGTGAGAATGGCATGGTAGTGAGTAGTGTTTTGTTCTGTTGTACATGGGGTGACTATAAGTGGGAACCAACTCAATGGCTCTTAACGATAACAACAACAGTGTTGTTAATGGTTTGGTGAGTGTTTTATTGATTACTATGATTTTAATTTTTCTAATTAAAAAGCAATTCAATTAAGACTGAATACTTTGAGATTCTTTGCAACAAATATGAGTGTTCAAATTCTAACTTAATTTCTACCACCAACCAAATGTCTTAAATCCATTAACATGATTTTTTTGGGAAAAAAAAAGGCATTTCTTTCTGCATTTTACTATTGTATATACTGTTATTACAAATACTTTGTGTTATAGTTTCATCTCACTTACTTTTTATTTATTTTTATTTAAAAGCTTCATCTCACTTACTTTGGTCATGTTGTCAGAAGGGACCATTTCCTGGAGAAGGATATCATGCTTGTAAAGTGTAGGATCAGCAAAAAAGGGCAAGGCCCTTTACAAGAAGGATTGACACAGTGGCTGCAATGATGGGCTCAGGTATAGCAAGGATTAAGAGCTCTGGTGGCATAGTGCCTAAGGCATTTGACTACTAACCAGAAGGCTGGTGGTTCAAATCTACTAGCCACTCCTCAGAAGGAAGGTTGGCCAATCTACTTCCATAGAGATATTGCGTCAGAAACCCAAAAGGGCGTCACTATGAGTCAGATCTGACTCAAGGGCAGCACATTGCATTGTTGTTGTTTGCGTTGTGAGGCTGGTGCAGGGCAGGGCGGTGTTTCTTTCTGTTGTACATGGGGTTGCTATGTGTTGGAGCCAACTCCATGGCACCAAACAACAACAACAATAGCTTCATCATAAAATTTTAGATGATTGTCTTTTCTCTAACACTTGAAGAGCTTTCAAGATAACTTTTAAAGGCCAAAAATAAAGTAACATAAAGTAAAGATTCATTGTTTAGTTCCTTCCTTTCTCTGCCAATACAAACTAAGGAGATAGCTGTACATGAGGTCTAAATGACATCTTTATGATAGAGACATGTGACATAAGTGCCATTTTTACCAGAATTATTTTTTAGTTTTTAGATTAACTTAAATTCCAGTTTTTAATCATTTTCCAGTTTCACTTCTTCAAATGTAGTTTAGAGTCTACTAAAAATACATTGTTTTATTGCATTTCTGATGTGTGGTTCTGATATTTGTAAAAACTTGACTAAGACAGACTCGATACAATTTTGAGATACCAAACCGAATCTCCGTACTCATCAACCTGTATTACCATGAAGAAGTTAGTGGCTCAAAGGGTCTTCTGGGTGCAACGGGTCTCACCTTATTTCTGACAAGTTGATGAGAGCTTGATGAAAGAAAGGAACCATTTACCACCCAGTCTGTTCTTAATGGTGGGCCATGGTTCCAGCTTGGCTCTGGGAGATCCAAGACAGGGCCTTATTCCTGGAGTAGCCCCTGAGTGCAAGTCAATGGGACCAAATATTGCTGGCACGGCACTTCAGTATGACATTCTGGGTGTGCAGTCAATGAATCCTCCCTTTGGTGGAAGTGAGTTCCATCTAGTCTTGGGATTTGTGATGTGGGGAAAGAGTGATGTGTTCATGAGACCAAAATAAAAACCCAGGAACACTGCCAAATTCTTCCTCTGTCTATCACTTATTCTTATATAAACGTTGATCTGTCTCGCTTGCTGGGGAATTATGGAAATCTAAAACTGACCCTTTTCAGCACTTAGTAGAATACAAAAGCAGAGGAAAGAGGTTGTTAACAGAGACAATTTGCTCTGCACTAACCCACTAACCGGCAATTATCAATCTGTGTAGTAGGGTTCTATTATCCCGTACTGTATGTGGAAACTAAGGAGTCTAGAAAAGCCTCAAATCAGCTAAGACCAAGATAATCAGTTGCAGAACTTAAATATATTTCCCCCAGAGTATGTATTGCATGCCTTATTAGGTGACTGGAGAAAGGCTGGCAAAAGTGCTCATCTGGTGAGCAAGAAAGGAGACTGCCCTTCTCTGAGCGAACGTTGACAGGCTGCAGGAGCCCTTCCCCCCAGGGGAGGCGTGTGGGAGCCGAGGAGCCACTGCCGACAGAGCCCAGAGGTGCGGGTGTGGGACAGTCCCTCCCTAAGTGCACGGTCCGGTGGCTTTATTTGTTGCCCTTGCGAGTCCAAGCTGGGAAATGCACACTCAGCAGGGAAAGGGGAAGAGAATTGGAGGCAGTTTTCTAAAAACAACACAGCTTAAGTCTCCCGCGTGTGCCCCCTAGCTCACCCCTGCCGAAGCTCAGATGGGTCAGAACGGGGTCCCTGGAGCGAGTTTCGCAGCCGGAGTGCCAATAGGAAGAAGGTGACTCTAGGATCCCCCGGACGCTGGTTCCCTTTCTCTGTCAACAAGCCAGGTCCCAAGAGCTGCCGCTCTGAGCCCTGGACTAAAGTGTCTCGGGGTTCCCCCAAATCTGATGATGATGCTGACCCCGCGCAGCTAGGGACTAAGACTGGCGGGGCTAAATCCAGTAAAGAGAGGAAGGCGGGGAGGCGGGCGACGAGCAGAAGTCGTAGCCAAGCACCCGGGCTTCTTCTGCAGAGCGCTCTCGCTCCCGAGGGCTCTGAGCTGGGCGCGGCTTTCCCTCTCGCCTCCTCCCTCCCGCCACTGCCTGGCTTGAGGCGCAGAGCTAGCTGCTCACGCGCCCTGGCACAGCCCCCTACCGCTCGACCCTAGCTTTTGACTCCAGTGTCATTTCCCCACACCATACCTCCTTAAGCGCCCAGGGGTCAGCGACCCGAAAAAGTGGAAACTAGAAAGAGAAAGGAGGCCCTCTGGAGACAGAGTTGGTTTGCGGAGCGGGGCTCTGTTTCAAGATTAGTGGTTGGCGCTTCACGGACGCCTATAGGGTGAGAGGAAAGGCTTGAAGAGAGAAAAGTGGCAAGGACTTGGCGTGACCAATGAATGCAGGCGCCAGGGGCTGCGCCTCAGCGTGGGCACGGTGCCCGCCTGCACCCTGAAGGGCGCGCGTCACCTCGCCCAGCCCCAATCCCCGACTGTGAAACCCTTGCCTCGGACCGGCACCCTTAGGGCTGCCTCTCTCTCTGGCCTCCTCTAGTTCTTTTGCCAAAACCTTTGACCAGAGTCTCCTTGCCAACGTTCCGAAATCTCTTTTGCCAGCTCTTTGTGCCAGGTAGAAATAAGGCTCTGATTTGGAGGTGCGTAAATAAACGCCAATTCCCAGATGCGAGAGTGATTTTTCACCTTGCCCACGAACTCCTGAGGGGGTAGTCCGCGGGCACTGACCCGGTAAATGGCTGGATCCGTGACTGAAATCTGTTTCTCTGAAATGTCCTTGCTATTCATATCCGAAGACGCAATTCAACAGCAGTTCTCTGGAAGCCCTTGGGAGATGGAACTGGGGAGCATCCAGCGACAGCGAGGACGCGTCTCCCTGCGGAGGTGGGGGTGGGCAGAAAGCTAATAGGATTGGCGTGCACAATTACCTGTTGCCGGGAGCCAGCACTTCGAGGCCCCTACCAAGTCCCCTTTTCCACCTCTTTCGTTCTCTCTTCTTCCTCCCCCGGGATGCAGAGAAGCGGGGGCCACTGGATCCCTAATTTCCAAATCACCCAGCACCTTGGCTCGGGGACGCGGGGGATGGGCAGAGTTGGAAAGCGGCTGCCCCCTAGCTGGAAGGCGTTTCATATCGCACCCTGTGGACGTGGTTTCTACCCCTAAGGAGAAGTCTCCAAATCTTGGGGAACAATGGAGCCCTACGGCACACTGTGGGCACCCTGGCGCTCTGGCAACTAAGTAGCCGCAGGCTCTGATGTTGGAGCAGGAGACCTTGTTCGGCTGCAGCCTGGCCTCGCACACTCGCGCGGTTTGTTTGATTCGGCTGTACGTGGCACTGACACTACTGTCCCTCTTCCCGGCTTTGCGCTTTGCGGTGCGTCTCCCACTGCAGCTGGGCTTTCCACGTCTGGTCTGCCAGCCTTGACCTGGAGTGCCCAAGAGGCGCCTGGCTTCCCCCTGCCACGGGTCCCGGGCTGGCCAGGTGGGGAATGAGAAGGGGCTGGCACCCAGGATCCTTGGCCCGGCTTGGCGCGGACAAGCCGCGCGCCAATCCAGCACTGGGATTTGGAGTTGCAAGAAGCCACCGCCACCTCCCGTGCACACATCGCTTCTCGGCAGCGGGAACCTCGCTGCCCTGCAGCCTCCCAGTCTCTCACTCCGGGGTGCAGAAGCTAGGCACACCGCGGTAGGCTAGCCCTATGCTGCCATTAACACTGACCCCTATTCTCGTGCGCGCGCGCGCACACAGACACACACACACACACACACACACACACACACACACACGCCCTCCGCGCAGATCCACAACGCCTTCCTTCTCGTGGAGATCACTATAGGGACTCCGAGAGAGACAGACAAACGGACGGACAGGGAAAGCATAGTATGAGAAACTTGTTCCTCCCTGTCTCCTGTCAGGCAATTACTGGCGAGCTCGTGCCTGGAGAGGGGAGGGAGGAAGCGAGGGAAGGGCTCAAGAAGGGGAGGGGGAGGACGGAAGAAGGTGGGGGAGGCGAGGGTGCAGTTGGTGAAACTCCTGTCTCCTGCTCATCTTTTCATTGCTTGCTCCTCTCGTTCCCGCAGACACTCCGGACCTCCCCGGGGCGCCAGCTCCTCGGCTCCGACGGGTCCAGAGACAATCCGGATTTTTTTTTCCTCTTTCTGGAAATTGGCTTGGGTGTGCGTTTCCCTACCTCACTCCTCCCTCTCCCAGCCCCCACTTTTTTTTTTTTTTTTTGAGACATGGCTCAGACAGCGGCTCCTGGAAGAGGAACAAGTGTGGGAAAAGGGAGAGGAAACCGGAGCTAAATGACAGGATGCAGGCGACTTGAGACACAAAAAGAGAAGCGTTTCTCTCGGATCAAGGCATTGCCTCGCTGCTTCCCTTTCTCCAAGACGGGCTGGAGGATTATTGTACAGCTCTGAACCCAATTGGAGCGCTTTGGATTTTTTTTTTTTTTTTTTAGATTACTCCCTTTGCTGTATTTTCCCTCCAAGAACTCATTCTCCCGCATCTGCCTGGGGATTCGGAGAAGGGAGAATGGAGAGGGGACTGCCGCTCCTCTGCACAGCACTCACCCTCGCCCTTACCCTGGCCAGCGCTTTTCGCAATGGTAAGTGACAGGCAGAGGCGCGTCTGACAGCGCCGTGCCCCGGAGCACCCTGGCTGCGGGCGTCCAGCCGGGCTCTGCCTCCAACCCCAGCAACCGGACTCATGCAGAGCTACTAAGAATGAACTGGGAAGAGGCCTCCGCCCGGGCGAAGGAAAGTTTTATCCGGGCGCAGAAATCAGGAAATCAAAGCAATCGGTTTATAGCAGGATTGTTTCAAGTCTCTGGCTCCCCACCCTGAAGTTGGCTGTTTGGTAGTAGGGGTTTTCCTATATCTATCCTAAGACAGAACTGCCTACCTTCCCAGATCAGCACACCAATTATCTTAATAATGTTTCCTCCCAAAGGCAATTAGATGAGCCTCCCTTTCAAAAATCTGATGGCAGTTAAAAGTTAATGAACAGTTTACCAGGAGAACTTCCTGGTTCTCTTGCAGCTCCTCCAACTATTTCCTCTGGCGAGTGGGTGCCTGCAAAAGATAGCGGTTTGTTGGTTGATGGAACCCCCGCCCTTGCCTTTGTAAATCGTCCGTAATCCGTCTGGAGTTTGAATGAAAGTTGCGTAGTGTCAATAAAGGAATCTGATATGTACAGTGTAAGTCACCAGGATATCTGGAAATCCCTGACCTAGTGGCAGCTTCCACTTTGCTTTTCAAACTACTCACTGTTAAGTAAATGAAAGACTGTGCTGGGGTATAAACAGTACAATGTAACATAAATAATGTGTTTTAAAACGTGTTCTGATTGTCGGCATGTTTTCCTTCCCCTGAAAAGTGAAGGCAAGGTATGAAATTATCTTTACAGTAAGTCTTCAGCAATGATTATTAGCTAATTACCAAATATTTACTTTTGTCTGACTTAGACTTCAATCAAAGTAATTAGAAGAGAGCATCCACTACTACTTTCTGTGGTATATTGTTTTAATAAGAGACTTCAAGTGGAGGAGTTCATACCAAGAAGAATTTAAATCACATCTTTATGATGGAAGTTAATCTCTTTAATACGTTTTCTAGAGGTTTTGTGATTTAAGCAGTAGATTTCCCCAACAGAGCTACCAAGTAATGTTGCAGAAGATATGCTTGGAAGTAAAACACACTCAGAGGAAAATTGTGAATGTGGAGTTCAATTTATTAATGAACCTGAGTTGGTGTCATCTTTGTATAATCTGGCAGGAAATGAAATAATTTTATCCTCCAATTGAAAGGACACAAATGGTTAGGCTCTAGAAATTACATTAACCCACTCTCTGCCCTCTACAACTCCTGAGATTAAACAAGTAGGGGAGGATTCACAGGGTGGATTTGAAAGCTAATATAAAAAGCTCTCAGACTTTAGATGGTACATTTCATGAATACACGTGTGTGTGTGTGTGTGTGTACACACATGATATCTTGCTTAACAGGTATGTAGGGAATGCTGGAAACCTGAGCTTCAATAAGTGAGTTCTACTAGTTACAGCCACGTTGCTTTGATTGGAGTGACCAGAGCCAGTCAATGTCTCTGTAAGTCAGCAGCCTTCTTAAAGCCATGTCCACCTTCTCTGAGTACCAGTGTCTGCTAAATTAATTCATTAACCTTATTTAGGACTAATGGTCCAGAGTCATTAGAAATTGCTCTTTCTTAATCAACTGTTAGAGAGATTTAACAGAGTCAGGGAGTCTAGCAGTCCACATTATCTTATTACACTGTCACTTTCTTAGAAGTCACAGATTAAAGAGCTCTGGTGTGGTACTGAGTCCACCTAAATGTCTTCTGAAGTGACTCTGTCGAGTGACTGGAAGCAGTGCTGTTTTATTTCACTCCTCAAACAGATGCCAGACTCTGCCATGATGTTTGTACAGAGCTGGAGGAGACTTAATGAGACAGGGTCACTTTCCAAGTTTTTGGCATATTTAAAATCATCCAAGAGTCTCCACAGAATCACAGACCAGAGTCCAATATGATCATTAGCTGAGATTCTGAGCTCTAGTTGCAACACTATTTCTTCTTGGCAAATCTTAACACTTTCAAAAGCCCTGGCAAATGAAACCAGTGTAAGACTACCCCTCTAGTCTAAGAAATACAGAAGTACCCAGCAATTGAGAAAAAAAACAATATAATTTATATTGTCTTCTTTTTAATTTATGGGAACTGATTTCTGTAATGCATGTAGCTCTATGCATTTTTGATGTACACTTCATCTTTCATTTCCATTTGACCTGGTTTTCCTGCAATAAAATTCTGTAGATTTATAAATTCATGCTGAGAGCAAAGAATGCCATTCTCTTTCCACAGGGAATCTATTAGATGCAATATTAAAATCTATATATACACCATTACTGAAAATTGGTGATTGATAGGCTTATGTATTTCACTGCTTTCATACCTGTTCCTCTTACATAGTTTATGCACCAAATTTTTACTGCTCAAAATTAAGCATCAATAATGTGGCATCATTTCAAGCTGAGACTCTCCAGTATGAAATCCATCATAAAAAATGACAATGAGAATCTACTCAGAACAATAAACCAGCCCCAGCAACTGGTCTCTTTGGCTGGCTCTCAGTGAATCACTGCAGCATTTGGGTTTTTTTGAAATGAAGGCTCAAAACTAGTTAACCCACCTTTTCCAGAATGTGAGAATGTGACTCACCATATGTGATACCCAGACCTCACTGTGGGGATTTTCTCCCCAACATTTAGGTAATTAGAATGAATGCTGTGTGGCTATTTATTTTTCTTTCTTCCCCATTGCTTTGATCTGATCTCCAAGCCTGAGCAACTTTACTAAGAGAAGTAAAGCAGAATTATTTCTGCTTCACCAAATATACTTTGTTCTCTGTTGATCTGGATCCCAAGGACAGAGATAACTAAGAATCACTTAGATTTATGGGCAGATAAAACAACAACAAAAAGGGTTGGCTTTAAGCCAATCGAGGTCTGGGAAGACAATCCCCACTGATCAATGACACAGACCAGGCTTATCATCAAAAAGCCACACAAGGGGTCAAACAGCATCTTTTAGTCACCTTCTACTTAGAACTTGCTACTTAATGCGATTACACTTCTTGGGGGATAATTAAGTCTAGCAGAAGCCCCCTGGGGGCCATGTTAACATCAATTGGGGGGATTTAATGTTTTTAATGCTAGAAGACCTTTTTCTTGGGAAGGAACTTTTGGGGGTGGAGAGGAGGTAGGGTGTCCTCTCAGATCTCTGTTGGTCAGACTTCCTGTGCAAATGCTCAAAGATCAAAGATTGGGCCTTGGTAGAGTGTTGCTGTCAGTATCACTTTAAGGACTGTGGAGACCTCTTGGAGTTCCCTTTAAAAAAGTTATGGAATGTTTACTATCTGGCTATATATATACACACACACACACACACACACACACACACATATATATGTATATGTATATATACATATACATACATATATGTGTGTGTGTATGTGTGTATATATATATACACACACACAAATATATATATATATATATATATAAAAGACACAATTGAGTGTAAGGGAAAGGTCAGCTAAAATGTTATTTTTATTGCAGATAAATGTGGTGACACTATAAAAATTGAAAACCCTGGGTATCTTACATCTCCTGGTTATCCTCATTCATACCACCCAAGTGAAAAATGTGAATGGCTGATTCAAGCTCCGAACCCAGGCCAGAGAATTATGATCAACTTCAACCCACACTTCGATTTGGAGGACAGAGACTGCAAGTGAGTGAGAAAGTATTTGAACGGGGCACCACAGCACCATCTAGTGGTCATAAATGTCTATGGGGGAAAAGGCTATGTGTACAATGTGGGGTATAAATGGATCCAGGAGGGATTCCAATCTAGGCCAGATCATATGTCAATGGTATGGAAATTAAATTATGTTAAGTGATTTCTGAGTTCTCCAAACTAGGAATATTCTATTTAAATGTGTAATCTTTCATACTCCTTTTCCTGTTAACACTTTTGGTCTGGGAACACTTTCGTTAAGAAATATATACATGTTTCTTTTTCTTTTTTTTTTCTGGGAAAGTGAAGAACTAGAAACCCAAACTCTTGCTTGAATTTTTTTTTTCTATTAAATATTGTGGGTCACTAACACATTATATCCACAGACAGGGAGGTTGATTTTTTTTTTTTTTAAGCAAATTTGTGGTATATTTCATGATGTAAGAGCTGTTCTTAATGAGTTTTACATGAAAAACACATATTGTTACTGAATAAAAGTAAGGCATATAGGGGTGAATCAGATGAAGCTTTTTTTTACCAACAGTAGTTAATGATTGCAAGAATTCTATGAAAAATTCTATAAACTAGCAATGCACAAATGAATATGATGTCAACTCAAATATGAATCAGTTTTATCCATCTGCTTTAGTTAGCCTATCCCCTTCTATTGCTAAATTGCTAATTATCAAATTACGCCACATTTCATTATCATGAAGACATTCTTACTATTGTTATAGCTGCCATAGAGTTGGCCCCTGAGTCATGGTGATCCCACGTACAATGGGATCAGACCGTTACGATCCATAGGGTATAGTGACAGTCTAAATTATAGTTCCTCACATCATATCAAAGAACTTTGCACTACTATAAAAAGTATGTTTTAACTTTAAATGTAACAATTCCCACCATGTTTGCTCCTGTCTCTTGGACACTAAGCACACCACCTGTCTCCATCTTTTCCTTATCATCCCACTCTGTTAGACTGTACATGGTACAATATCCAGAGAGCTGGACCTGAATATTAATCTTTTTTATTAAAGGAAAATAATCTATTTAAATGTCAATTTTATAGTGTTTCTCAGGGAATGATGAGTTTTCCTGAGTTTTAAAATGGGTAGATTTGATATACTTATGTAAAATGTATATAGGCCACTACTTCTGTTGGGTATATAAACATTATTATGTAGGTATGCTCATTATAAAAAATATTCTTTTTGCATACAAAGAGAATATCTCTTTTAAGGGAGAACAGAATAATATGCTACTGTTCCCACCTGTAGGAAGTATTCAGCAACCTGTTGAGTTGGTGGGGTAAACTAGATTTTCATGGAGAATGTGGAAAATTTTCAGGAAAATGAAGTCCTCTGGTTAATTCAACATTCTGGTTCCTAAAGAACTAGCATAACTCCTTATAAAAAACTAAAACTCCTTGCCATCAAGTCGATTCCGATTCATATTGACTCTACAGAACAGAGTAGAACTGTGCCATAGGGTTGCCAAGGCTGTGATCTTTACAGAAGCAGACTGCCACATCTTTCTGCCCTGAAGCTGCAGGTGGGTTTGAAATGCTCATCTTTCAGTTAGCAACCAAGCGCTTAACCATTGTGCCACTAGGGCTCCTTACTGATGATCAATTTCCAAATAATCAGTATATACTACAATGCAGTATTATTGGGCTGATTCCAATTTAGTTTTTGTTCTGTGATTCAGAAGTGCTTGAGGGCATTATATTGACTTTTTAATCTCATGTGGAAGTTGCCATTAATACAGTATTCTAGTAATTGTTGGAAACGGAATTCACTGCACTTTTTTTTCCCCCCTCAGTGCTCTATATAGTGGTTTTTACAATGTCAGTCACCTAGACAACCTGGAGAACTGTTCTCCACTGCTTTATTTTATTTTACTTTTTGAGAATGCCTAAACTGCTAGGAGATATTTTTATGTGATTATATTGTTCTAAAATATAAGGTGTTATTAGATTTCAATAAAGTCATGTTTACTAACTCCTGATCAGTAAATCATTACCATGTCCACATGTAATATAATAGTTAAAGAATTTAGAGTAGGCACTAGTAGTAGGCAGTGGTGTGCTGGTAAATATTTAACAATTGGTTCTCTTGGGAAGAAGGTAAAATCCTGATGTGTAAATTTGTTGATTTCCATGGTGTCAATGCTCCCACTATGGCCAATTTCAAATACCAAGGTGATGTCACTGTGCATGGAGTAGAGAAGAAATGTGCACAGTTGGGTCTTACGAGCACAGGAGTTTAAGAAGGGAAAAACAATTGAAAGAGTTAGTATATGTAAAGCATTTACAACGGTGTCTGGAACACAGTAAATGCTAAATGCAGTCATTATTTGCCATAGACTGGTATGAGGTAGGATATGATAGGACTGGGAGAGCAGTTTTCCTTAGTTGGATTTTGTTCTTAAGTTTCTCAGGAAAGAAAGAGAGAATTATAATCTACATGAAGAGGCAGTTTCAGTGATATCAACAAGCTTTTCAATGAACTGATATGCCCAAGAAGATTGTTTTTATAGTTATGATCATGATCATGAGATTATTTTCTTTGATAATGCTACTAAGGCAATTTCTTAGTTGTAGGCAACTCAGGGTTTGTTCTCTGTCAAGTTGACATCTCCTGCCCAGCTTTGAAAGGTTGATATATTTAGCCTAATGGAATCAATGGAGATTATGCCAGTAGAAAATGTCTTTGTGCCATATTTTGAAAATTCACTATATAACAATTATTATTATATATAATAATTCATTTTATCAATGAAGCATTCCAAAAAGATATAGGAAGACCAACATAAGACACTGCCTTAGCTGTCTTTCCAAGTGGGCCATATGTAAAAATACTCCTGGTCATTACTGAAAGTTGTCATTGACACTCTACAAATGCGACCCCATTCTTACCTCCTTTTGTTAAGGTTGTGAGCGGAATCCATGACTTTAAATCTGAAGGTGGTGAGAACTCCCTAGAGGAATGGAAAACACCAGAAACTCTTTGAAAACCAGATTCCTAGACTTCAAATGTCTATATTAGTGGCCCCCAAAAACTAGTGTTGTGTTTTGTTTTGTTTTTGTAATTTATGTTAGGCTACTTCCAAAAGTAAATTTGAGGTGCCATAAAACTAGACAGCTGGTAACCTTTTAGTTATCACTGTTAGGAACAAGCTATTGGTCTTAAGATATTTAATACTGTTCACTATTCAGTTGTATTTTCTGCCTAGTGACAGGGAAAAATACTTGTCCTACCTATGCCATAGAGTTACTATTAGGATAAAATGAGATAGTGGATATGAAAATCCTTTAAAAAGTTGAAAGCTCTCCTCAAAATAAGTTGTTATTATATTACTAGGATTTCTTTAACAGTTTAGTCATTGGTAGAACATTTGGAAATAAGAAACTAGATGTATGTCAAGCTAAGGATATTGATCTGGTAATGGGATGATCCACATATAATGCACCAGGCATTTTCTCTTGCAATTGTCAGTATTCAACTGACAGTTTCACTATGTATAGTCAAATTTCATCATGTGAAAGCTCAAGAAATCAATTTTTAGTACATTTACTCATTGAGAAGCATCTTCCAGGTCCACATAAGCCATTTTCTTCTGTAGGCGGTAGGGATGAACAAGTGAGTAAATAGACCAGTCAAATAGTTCTGGTAAGAAAAATATTTTCTATTTTAACTTTTATTATTTTACTTATAAATAGGTTAAAAAAAAAAAGTAACTTCAACAATACACTAAAATGTATACATTCACGTTTTTTCATGTGAGTGGCACCCAGGTTAACTTAGTTCATAAGTAAACCAAGGACCATAGTTTACAAAATGTGTTTCACAGCTGATATCAAAGGGGAGGGTATTTCCTTAGGGGAAATAAATATGTGCATTGTGCCGATAGTTTTAAAATGAATCAGGTTATGTTTATACCATCACTGAGTCAGGATTCGTTACAAGTTGGCATCAAAAACACAATACAATAACTCCCTCAATTGTTTTGTTGAATAAAGGATGGTATCAATTAATAATCACTCAATGGAACAGTAGAGCATGTGTCTTCAGGGCTAACCCTGGGCTAAGATTTCTAGCCAGATATACTGCCGTGTTTTTATTGTTATACGATATGGGAGAGGAGACTAGAGAGTGTTCTGAGAGGAGATGATGGTGTTGAGGGTATGGAAGGAATGATGATTTTTCTTCTTAACACCAGCAAATCCCATGTGTTGGGGAAGTGCAAAAACCCAATTAATAGTAGAAGAGAAAGAAAAAAGTGACCTGCTGAATATTTTTCAGGTACTCTGGGCATTGTAAATGTTTTCCAGTATTGACACTGAGTTAGTTGGTTCTTACTACCCTAAAGTTTCTTTCAGTGGTAAAGCAGACATCTCGAAACACATAAAACTTTATATCTGTATAATAAACAAGAATGTCATTGATACAGTAGTTAGAATTTATGGAACTTTTCCGGTTTCCCAGCAATGCAAACTATCACCATGATAATTTATAATGGTTTGTGACAAATACTGCTGAGCAAAGAGGTGTGTAGTTACATTCAGATCAGATGTCATCATCTGGGGAGCAATAAAAATTTCACAGACATTGGGTTAAAAACCTTAAAAAAAAAATGAATGTGAAGCTTCAGAAAAAGAGTCTTATAAAAGGTGGTAGTGTGGAGGGAGAAGGCCCAGTAGTGGGCTTCTACTGACAAGTTCCTGACTGCAGGGCTTGCTTTGACAGCGCGCTCCTTTATAGGAACTTAACCAAGACTCAAGGCTGGCACAGCAGAGTTCTATGCTGTAGATGATTTATATTCGTAAACTCTTCTTTGTGTAACCAATAATAGGTGCATTTTTTCCTAATTAAATGCATTCAAAGGCAGATTTCAGTCTTATAATGTCACATAAAGTTTAATCACAGTGCAATTATAATTAAGTAGAGATAATATCCAAGTTTTCGGGGTTTTGAAAGAATAAATCATGCATTGTCTCTTTACTTCTACTTTTAAAATTGCCTGAGTCAGTATGAACTTTGAAACACTACTAATCTCACTGATTTTCATAGAATAGAAACTCACTGAATAAAAATAAATCTTCCCTCAAATTCTCAAATCCAATTGTTCTTGTTAAGTTTAATTACTGAATGGCCATTTAGTAGTTGCTTGGCGTGTTTGGAGTGTAAGCTCTCTTTTTGATTTCCTTGAGTGGTATTTTCTGTGTTGAACCTTTCTTTAGTTAAAAGGTTGATATTTTGTTCATCATGGATTTTGTGGCCAAGGTGAGTGCCTTACTTGCACTACCTGAGTCCTAGGCTTGTGTTGTTTTTTTTGTTTTCTTTTCCACTTGCCTTTGAGTTGATTCCAACTGCTGGCAACCCAATGTGTGTCAGAGTAGCACTGTGCTCAGAGAGTTTTCAGTGGCAGATTTTTGGAAGTAGGTAACCAGGTCTTTTTTCCAAGGTACCTCTCGGTGGACTTGAACCTGCAAACTTTCTGTTGGCAGCCAAGCACATTCACCATTTGTAATACTTAGGGGCCCTGGTCTTATGTGTAGACCATTATTTAGACCAAATCAAATACACTAACGTCATCCTTGTTTTATGGAAAACAGTGGATATTTTAAAAAAGCCAAAATATGTCTTTATTTTCTATGTGAAATTTAGATATATATGTATTTTAAGGTGCTCTTGTGGTGCTGTGTTTAAAGTATTGAGCTGCTAACCAAAATGTTGGTGGTTTTGAACCCACCTGCTGCTTTTCAGGAGAAAGATGAAGTACTCTACTTTCATGAAAATTTAAGGCCTTGGAAACTCTCTGGGGCAGTTTTTCCCTATCCTTTGAGTTGGAATCTACTCAAAGGCGCAGTGGGTTTTTTTTTTTTTTTTAATCAATAAGTGTAAAGTTTAATAAAAAATTTTACAAGGTGAACACATCCATGTAACCAACCAAGAAGCAAATATTTCCAGCTTGACAAAACATCCTTATGGCCATTTCCAACCACTAACCTTCCCCCTAAAGATAATTGGTGTCCTGAATTATATGATTCCATTTTTATAAATTTCAATATGATACAAAACTGAGCTATGATATGTCAAAAGTCTATATGTAATATCCTTTGAATATAGACAGTGAAGTGCTTTGAAATGGAAATAGAGAAATGCTTACTGTTCCCTCTCTAATCAAATAGCAGAGATTCACTGAAGCATTTAAAAAATGTTTTTCAGCAGCTACTGTAGAAATATATTTGTTGCAAATTGTACAGTTACGTTAAAATAAACAAAATTTTCAATCTGGTGCCTAGTTTATTTTCAAGGCAAATCCAGGATAATCTTCCTTTGCTTAATTTTTCTAATTTTTTCATTCCTAGTTTTGATTCGGAGTGAGTTCCCAATATCAGCAATGGGAGCAAATCTACCTTCTCTTGCAATTGTCAGTATTCAACTGACAGTT
>NW_006921677.1:5880073-5957078 GCF_000298275.1 Orycteropus afer afer
TTTTTTTTTTTTTTTTGTACTAAACTGAAGGAGAAAGTTAGCTGAAATCTTATCAAATTAAATCAACATGTGCATGGCATTTCCAACCACATTTCACATTGGGGAGCAGGCACTTAAAAATCGATCCAAGTGAGACATATGCCTTCAGCCCACATGCCTGTTCTCAGCTCCATTCCTTCCAGCATAAAACTTGATACTGTCATGCCTGCTGACATACGTCAGCAGCAGCACATACACAAACACATATGTATGTACATGTGTGTGTAGTTGTAAAGGAACTAAAAATAAATGGAACTAATGACAATTGTAGTATTCATCTAAGGCTGATAATTAAGAACAAGAGACAAGATTAGTGTTCCAATCTGGTTCCAAACGCCTCTTAATTGGGTGTTTGTAATCAATCCTCATTGCAGTAGTTAAGTGGCTTGGCAGAAACTAGCACCTTAAAAGGTTTTTTTGGTCATTCTCTGGTTGATTGACTTGTGCCTAGTTTTGGGTTACTTAGGGATGGCATCAGGTCAACGGTGGAACTTCCAGATTGGCTGTGAGGCACACCAGACCCATTGTGCTCTCTTAGGGTTGAAATAATTTAGTCTTTACAGATAGCTTAGAGAGTGAACTAAGGAGCTCTGAGGGTGTAGTGGCTAAGGCATTTATCTCCTAACCGGAAAGTCGGCACTTCAAACTCACGAGCTGCTCTGCAGAAGGAAGGTGAGGCAATATACTTCCATAAAGATTTGCACCCTTGGAAGTGCAATGGGGGTTGCTATGAGTCGGAATCAACTCAATGGCAGTGGGTTTGGCTTGGGTTCAGAGAGTAAACTACATTCATTCAGAACTCTGCTAAGTTCTGCAAAAGAGCAGAGAAAGGAAGAAGAAAAAAAAGAAAAGTCCTTCTTTTGGCTTCCATCTACTCAATTCCTTAAAAAGTTCAAATTCACCTTGGAGACCTTTTGCCTTATAATGTGATATTCCTCCTTATCAAGCCACAATCTACCTATATTGTTATATATTATCCTATAAACATGTGTTTTCTTCACATGTTTAATTTCAATAGTGATAGAGTATTTGAGAAAGGAATAAACATAGCTAGTTTTACTGTGCCAGCCATGGTGTTAAGCACTCTGTGTATTTGAATCACTAGATCTTCCTATTATTATCCACATTTTACGGATGACAGCACTGAGGTCTGCAAAAGTTAACTGAACCTAAAAGCTCAGCTGCCATCTTTCCCCTTTGGGGTTGAAAGGGTTTATGGTGCACCTTTTGAGTTAGAAAATTCTCATAAAATGGTTGCTAGCTTATTATTATTGTTTCACTCAAGCAGTTGTTTTCTTCGATGAAATGCTTCACACAAAAGTTTAAATACGAAACAACAAATTCTGAGGAAGAGCTTGATTTTTAACATAAGCACTGGTGATACTGTGTGTCAGAACTTTCAACCAGTTTGTGATTTTATTCAGTCAAAACTTAAATTAGAAATAGAAATCCTGGGGAGAAATATCTAAATTCTGGTCCCTTTGGCTTATGGAGTTAGAAATCACAAAACATGTAGTAAATATAGTATTTGAAGCCTGATAACCAGGCAGCACATGAGTTTGATTTATAAAATTGGTCAAAGGGACATATGAGATAACAGTTAGGTCCTGTACTATCACAAGACAGGAGGTAAAAAAAAAAAAAAAAGCCATATTCTTCTCAAAGCACTACTCCTTTAGCTAATCTCTGAGGGCAAAGACCAAGAGAATTTTCACCCTCCCCCAGCTACCCCATTTGTGAAATTCTGATTATTGTATTTGCCACCAAGATTCCTTAAGGGTTAAAGGAAGGATGTTTGCTCAGGCGCTGGGTTCCTATGAGAAACAGAAGGGTGTTTTTGAGAAGAAACAGATGCGCCGAAGTATTTTGTTATTATCTAGGCAGATACTTTGTACAAGATGCCAACCAGGTTTGAGGTGATTGCTTGCTTGCTTCTGTAATAGATTGGACATGTCATGGGGGAAAGCCTCCAGCCTAGGGGTGAAAGGGGATGCTAAATGTCTCGTCATTCAAGTTCTTAAATTCCTCTCAAACGGCAACCATGGCAAAGACCAGTCTATATAATCACAACTCCAACTCCATGTCTAATTCCCCAACTAATGGATGCTACTAGCAGGGCAACTATTATGTAAATTATATGCAACCCATGCAATATCATGTAAAACTTAAGATGTAATCAAAATCTTGTTTAGGTAGATAATTTGAAAAAAATTAAATCACAAAGTTTCCAAATTTAAAGCACAAAGAAAAAGGATATACTCTTTTTTTCAAAAAACAAAGCAAGGACACAAAACCCTACAAACTTGGTAGTGCTGAAGTTGACTTGGTCTGATTGGTGGTAATGTTGCTTTTTAAATGTCGTAACCCTTGACTAAGTTAAATTTCTGTTTTACCTTTAATCTAGTTTCCTATTTGTCCGGCCATTCTTTAGTAACTTGAGAAAGTGGAGATGTATTTGTAACCAATTTGGTCACTGAAAAGATGATTAAAATAAATAAAATTTTAAATTTCTGGATAAATCCACTCTTTTGAACAAAATGGCAGCCAAAAAAAAATCCTTAAATGGAAAAATCTCAATAATTTGACCATGTTTCATCTCCTTTCCATAGCACTCTATGTGTACTTCTATTGTAATACCAATCTCTACAGATTTTTCTAGGAACTCTGGTAGCATAGTGCCTAAGGCTCTGGACTGCTAACCAGAAAGCTGGTGGTTCAAACCCTACCAGCCACTCCTTGGAAGGAAGGTTGGGCAATCTACTTCCATAATGATACCACCTCGGAAACCCAAAGAAGAGTCGTTGTGAGTCGGGTCTGACTCGATGACACATAACAACAACAACAACAACAGATTCTTCACTCTGATTGCAAGTGTCTCTCAACTGGGTGATAAATATGTAAGGGCAAAAACCACGTCTTATATTTCTACCCTCTACAATCCCATAAATGCCTTGCACATGCGAGGCATGAATTTAATGAAATAGCTGACAGTTTATTAAAATGGAAACCTGGTACATGAAGAGCTGTTGTTGTTAGTTGATGTTAACCACTGAGTCATTTCTGACCCATGGCGACCCCATGCTAGAGATTTAAAAAAATAAACAGAACAGTGTTTCTCTGAGTACAGTCCATGATTCACAGTAGGCAAAATGGAGAAGAAACCAGCAAAATTCCATGAAGGGGGAGTAAAAGAGGCAATTTTGATAACTGCTTTAAAGTGGTCAGTCTGAGTGCAACCTTTCAGAAAAGACTGTGGCAGCAAGAGCCACTCCTTGAAGGTGGAGGTGGTGGCTGCATCAATCTATTCAGGGTATTTGGCCAGACCCCACCCCTCACCCCAGCCTTGTTGGAAGCATCAGAACTTGAATTTTTGAGCCTCCAGTTCCCTGATGTTTGGGTAAGGGCTACTAATTATTTAGAGAGTGGCTGTGTAATGGGTATAGGCTCTTACCACGCACAGCACCAAAATGGTTCTGGCAATTTCTTCACATCTACAAAAGGTAACCCATAATTTTATTTTTCAATGAGGGTTGATGATGGATTCGGAAGGATGGTGGGTTTTAATTTTCTTTATTTTTAGTACTGATTAAAAGTTAAAAACAGGGAAAAAAATAAAAATCAAAAACTTTTCCTTTATTCCAGAGCCAACTTCATCCAGAACTGGGGACTCTACTGAGTAACGTAAAGATATATTGGTTTAATCTTTCAAGACCCGGTCTCTTTTCCCTCTTTAGCTGTTCTAGCATAATAACTGATGTGCATGTTAGTTCATTAAAGCAAGCCAGGGATTTCTGATTGTCAGGGGACTGTGTTAGCAGCTCCCTATGAAAAAGCATTCTGGTGAGAATTAGGAGTGTGAGTTATAATTGCACTCTGCCATTCATTCCCATCTGTGAGACAGAAGAAAGGTCATATGGACTGGGTCATAATATATGAATGACTTGCTTATGGCAGTGTAAACACCATGACATTGACAATGTTCATCAGTGCAGCTCATGAAGATGATAAAAATGACTAGGTTGCTTACATCAGGGTTAGGTTGAGGAACATCACCTAGACTAATAGCTTTACTTCATCTTTTCCTCTTCTCTTTCTGGGGGGTCGGGGGGGGGAATTCCTTCTCGATAACACTGTGTTGATGAGATAATGTAGGTGGAAGTATCTTATGAACACAAGAGAAATATGTTAAATAAAGCCTAGGTATACTATAACAGGAAGTGCATCCGCAGGTTTTGTTCCTTAAAATAAGTTCAGATTGTAAACAACAACATCCGCAGGAACAGGCACTTATAAATATTTCAAAAGCACTGCCCATACCCACAATAGAGATAGCATCTAATGCTCAACATTATTTCTGTGTGCCAACAAGAATTTCTGTGTGTTCTTATATTAAGTTACTGGGTAAGTGTGTTATAATTGTGATCTTCTAAAAATCTAAAGGAGCTCTGGTAGCATAGTGCCCAAGGCACTTGAGTGCTAACCAGAAGGCTGGTGGTTCAAACCCACCAGCCACTCCTTGGAAGGAAGGTTGGGCAATCTACTTCCATAGTGATACTGCCTCGACAACCCAAGGATGGGTCGCTATGAATCAGCCAACTACATGGCACATAACAACAACAACAACAACAAAAATCTAAAGTAAAGTAAAGTAAAGGGTCAGTGAAAAAGCCAAAGATGCTCAATGAGATGGACTGACACAGTGGCAGCAACAGTGGGCTCAGTAACAAGGATTATGAGGACTGCACAGGACCAGGCAGTGTTTTGTTCTGTTGTAGAAAGTGTTGCTATGCACTGACTCAATGGCATCTAACAACAAAAAAATCTAGATGAGTGGAGTTTCTGGAAAATCTCATAGAAGATGCTATGTCAGTGTCCCAAACTTGATAACAGCATTTCTGGCTTTTTAAAAAATCATTATTTTCCCAAGAGTGTCTGAGGACTTATAAATAGATTCAGTACATTCAGAATGTGAAGCAGCCCATTCTTAAATAGCAAGGCTGGAACAAAAATTATGGTGACTATTACAGCAGGAATGTCAGCCCTTCCCAATCAGTGGAACCGAATAGTGCCATTGTCATTTCCAATAAACAGGAAGTTACACTGATTTTGTATCAAAAATCCATAGGCCAAAGCAACTGGGAAAAGAAACATTTTAAAACTAATGGTCCACTTCATTCTCACCCATCTCCCTTTATTTCTAGTTGTTCCGAGATCCCTTAACTTTACCACCTCTTCCTCCATTCCTGGTAATGATTGTTGTTGTTAACTGCCATCAAATTGGCCTCTGACTCATGGTGACCCCATGCACAGCAGAATGAAACTCTGCTCGGTCCTGTGCCATCCCATGATCAGTTGCAGATCAGACTATTGCAATCCATAGGGTTTCTATAGACTTCCCAATAGTGGGAAGGGTGTTCTCAGTGGGAACATTGAGAACAGACTTGCAGGAAGGGTCTTGGAATAGTGGCAAAGAAGAAATTACTATTTTAGTTCCTTTTCCCCCATTCTATCCCCATACAATCGCCTTATATGATGATATAAACTGTATCTGCAGCCCTTCAAAAGTCCTCTCAGCTCTGTTCTTACTTGAAAGGACTCCAGATGTGACTGGGAAATCCAGCAGAAGGGGTTGGCTTTCCTTTTTGGGGGATCATTGTGGACCTCCAGGGGTCAAATTGATTCCATAGGACTTTCCCATTCATAAGTAAAGAAAATCCGTCTTGGACTTTAATTAGTCCTTTAAATAAATACACCATCTCTCTCTCTCTTTCCTATTACTGCCAAATTTATTTATTGGAAGCAGTATCTGCACTCCAGAATGCCACTTTCTTGCTTAACTCTTTAGATATACTTTCAGTCCCCTCCAGTTGAATCAAATATTATACTGCAATTAATGTCTGATGTCCCAAACCATTAGCTATTTTTTGGCCCTAGTTTCTTTAACCTATGAACAATGTTATACACAATTGGCTACTCCCTACTCTGGTGTTTTCTTATCTCCTGAATCTCATGATACTTCCCCATTTTGAGTTTCTCCCCATTTCTCTAACCACATCTCAATTTTGCTAGTTTCTCTTTCCTCCCCACACTAAAATAAAGGCATTTGCCATGGATTTGCCTTTGCCCTGGCTCTGTGAGAAACCACTCCTATTTTTTATCTTAGCCACTTCTGCTCATTTCTTTGGAGATAATTCCCAAATTTCTGCCCAGCCTTAGATCTGACCTAAGAGCTGGACTCGTATTTTCAAATTCTTTCTGGATTATGTTGACCCACCCACATGATTGATCATTGACTCAGATGGTCAAATCCAACTTTTCATCTTCCCCTGCAAATCAACTTCTCTTCTGCCTTTTCTCTCCCTCTTACTGATTCCTTTAGTTCCTATTTATCCAAATTTGAAACTGTAGAATATCTGCAGATTCCTGCTTGTTCTTCAAATCTGGTCTGTTTTAAATCCCCCCAATCTAATCAACTTAAAGTCCTCTAAATTTCATATCTGCCATTTCCCTCATATCTATCTTTTTTGTTACATTTCCACTTCTGCCACCCAAATTATAACACTCTTTTACCTCCTTGTAGTTGTTGTTATATGCCGTCAAGTCAGACCCAACTTATAACGACCCCTTCTTGGGTTTCCGAGGCAGTATCACTATAGAAGTAGATTGCCCAACCTTCCTTCCAAGGAGTGGCTGGTAGTTATTAAATTAGCCTCCTAGAAAAGCTTTTCCCATTCTTACCCTCTGCTCTAAATTAATCTTGAGAAAGCATAGCTATGATTCTGCTTAGAAATGTTAAGATTTCTTCATTTCCTCCTCACTTTTGTCTAAGGAGCTCTGGTGGCATAATGCCTAAGTCATTTGACTATAACCAGAAGGTTGATGGTTCAAACTCATCAGCCACTCTGTGGAAAGAAGACTGGGCAATCTATTTCCAGCCTTGGAAAGCCAAAAGAAGTCGACTATGAGTCAGAATCAAGTCAATGGCAGTGAGTTTGGTTTGGTTTGGTTTGGTTTGATCTCTACTTTTTAGCCTTCCATAATGTAGTTCCCACCTTTCTATCTTGTCTTATCTCCTGTGGTTCCCTATATACTCTAGCCAAAATGACCTCCTTGTATTTCTTCAAGATCGCCCTTGCTTTCTCACACCATACCTAATACGCTTTTTCCTCATCTAAAACCCTTTACACTCCTGAGTATCTCTGTCAAAATGCTGCACATCATCCTAGTTCCATCTGAAAGAATAATGATTTCATAAAGCCATTTATGATAGGCAACTGCTAATTAGATGAGGTCTGTCTCCTATGACATCGCAAGAAATTGTCTTTATGATAGTCTGTATTGTTTCCTAATGACTGCTATTCATCTAAATACGTCATATTCATACAAAAGATCATAAAGTGCTTGAGAACAGAGACTGGGCAGTGTTTCCTACCATTTGCAGAGCCCAGCATAGTTCTTTGCCCATAAAACCAAAAAACCAAACTCACTGACATTGAGTCAATTCTGACTCATAGTGACCTGCGTTGGATTTCCAAGGCTATAAATCTTTACGGAAGCAGACTGCCTCATCTTTCTTCTGCAGAATGGCTGGTAGATTTGAACCATGACTTTTGGTTAGCAGCCAAATGCCCTAACCATTACCTCACCAGAGCTCCTTTCTTTGTCCATGCTAAGTGCTCAATATTTGCTGAATTCAACTGCCAGCTATTGAATCTTCTCCAGTGTATGCAACAAGTGCAGGAAGACCAAGTCAGCTCTTTTGGAGAAAGGCTTAATTTAATCAGATTATAAAACTGCAAACAATTTCCATGGTAAACCCTTCATTTTCCTGTGTAGTGGAGTCAGACTTAACAATTTTCCTCTAAAATCCCCTATTTTTAAAAGCCTAGATTTCTACATATGAGTAGTTTTAGCTAAATCTCAAAAAAAGAAATATGCAGAGGTAGTGCTTAACTGAAAACTTTTCTTTTTGTTTCACAGGCATCTCCATAATCTGTTTGGGAGTCAGAAGCATAAAATGTATTAACGTTGTAGGCATATGTCCTGATTGCTGAGTGTTTTCTGACATCCCCACAACTCTTGGGACTTTGTGTCACAATTCTGTAAACTTTGTCTATTGTGTGTTCATATCTGGGCTCACATCCAAACCACCTTTACATAAATTTAACACAAATAATTTAGAACCTTCTTCCGTTCCAGCTGGCAACCCCAGTAAATGCACATGTTAACTTCTCAGCAGGTTTGCCAGGGGAGGACTTTTAAAGTGAACTTCTCCATTGTAGAAGTTAACACATGATGCATACCATGCACAATGGTATAAATATGTTACCTACAACAGCCAGATCAGTAACAAAAACAAACAAACAAAAAAACACTGCCATTGAGTCAATTCTGACTCATAGCAACCCCCATTGGGTTTCCAAGGCGGTAAATCTTTACAGAAGTAGATTGCCCAGTCTTCCTTCCCCAGAGTGGCTGGGGGGCTTGAATCATCATCCTTCTGGTCAGCAGTCAAGTGCCTTAGGCACTGCACCACCAGAGCTCCTTAAATATGTATATATGCAACTCCATAGATAGATAGATACATAGATAGATAGTTACCAAGCCCTGTTTTCTAGTGGTAAGTGCAGTGATGGCTCAGTGGCAGAATTCTCATCATCCATGCAGGAGACCCAGGTTCTATTCCTAGCCAATGCCCTCATGCACAGCCACCCCCTGTCTGTCAGTGGAGGCTTCGGTATTGCTGTGGTGCTGGACAAGTTTCAGTGGAGTTTCCAGATTAAGATAGGCTAGGAAGAAACGACTGGTGATGTACTTCTGAAAATCAGCCAGTGAAAACCCAGTGGATCATAATGGTCCAATCTACCATGGGACTGGTGCAGGACCAATGGTGCAGTGTTAGTTCTGTTGTGCATGGGATACCCATAAGCCAGGGACAGATTCTATGGCAACTAAGAGCAACACAACAACATAGTCTAGTACAACTACATAGGCATGTTACCATAGAGAAGTGCTAGACCTAAATAGGGAGCTCTGTAGCATAGTGGCTAACGCACTTGACTGCTAACCAGAAGGCTGGCGGTTCAAACCCACCAGCCACTCCCTGGAAGGAAGATGGGGCAATCTACTTCTGTAGTGATACTGCCTTGGAAACCCAAGAAGGGGTCGCTATGAGTCGGGTCCGACTCGACGGCACACAACAACAACAACAACAACAGACCTAAATAGATGGAATGGCTTTGGTGTGGTATTTTCTGAAGTGGGCAGTAAGGTGTTTTTAGGTACTTCCCTGGCTCACACCTCTCCCACCAGAGCACTGTTTCTTTTGTTTGTTTAATTTTTATTGTGATTTGGATGAAATTTTACAAAGTAAATTGATTTTCCACATAGCGGTTCTTACACATTTTGTTTCATGACATCAACTGCAATTCTCCACAGTGGAACAGCTCTCTTCCCACTTCCTCCCCATAGTTACGTCTTCCCTGTGTCCTTCCATTTCATGCACTCCTGCCCCCTGAGCTGTCTACCTGTGCAAACTCTGCCCTTCTTTTCTCCCATGATTGATCACTCCTAGGAGTGTATTTACCTGATGTAAACGTTAAAGCTGTGCGTCACAACCCCATCTTACCCCAAGGTTGGTTCCTCAATCCAAGAGGAAGAGATCAAGAAGTGACAAGTGCATGGCCACACCTACAACAGCAAGTCACCCCAGCCACCATAAGCTATATATATATATATATTTCATCTTTCTTTCTAACTCCCCAGTATTACTGCCTTATCCTGGGTTTTCTGGAATGTTTCCAAATGTTTTTGTTCTCTGTGTATTCTAGAAACAGACAGCATTCCTTCATTCTCACATTCCTAGTTCTACAGACAGAACTTAAATGATAAGCTCTTGTGTTGGCTTAGGGGTAGAGGGTAAAAGATTAGCTGAGGCAGAGGCAGAAATATTACTCAATTATGCCCTCAACTTACTCTACTTTGTGCTAGTCTTGTCAACTATCTTGTTAATTAATGGGGTTTGTTAACTATCTATGTATCTGTCTATCTATCTGTGGAGCTGTATATGTATATAAGGAACTCTGGTGGTGCAGTGCCTAAGGCATTTGACTGCTGACCAGAAGGTTGGTAGTTCAAACCCCCCAGACACTCTGTGGAAGGAAGACTGGGCAATCTATTTCTGTGAAAAGTAGTGGCTACTTTGTGCTAGCCGTTTTCACTGTTCTTTCTGGAGACTTATAGTAAACCATTGTGATCCTGAGTTCTAGAAATGACTCATCCTCTAGTTAGAGGTAGAATAAAGTGTTTAGGCTTTCTAGATCTCAGTGTCCTCATCTGTGGAATAAGAGAGATGCACTCTGCTCTTCATGTTCTTTTGACTCTAATACTATAGGATCTTATCCATCTGGGGAATCTGCTACATAAGAACAAATTCCAAAGATGTCCTTTCTCTTGGTTTAGCCTGGCACTGATTCCTGGACCTTTCCTTGGCCTTCAGCAAAGATCATGCATAGTGTACAAAAATGCTGCCTGGGCCTGTGTCATCTGCATGATCAGTTGTGAATAGAACTCTTGTGATCCATAGTGTTTTCCTTGGCTCACTTCGGAAGCAGACCACCAAACCTTTCTTTCCAGTCCTCTTCATCTGTCTTCAACCTTTGTTTCTCCCCAGATTGAAACTACCCCATACCAACCCAGACCCTCCCTGCCTTTTTGCAACACAACTCCATTCCCCTCTGCTACACTTCTTTCACCAAAGCACATATTTTATATCACTTTTCTATTCTTAAATAACATCAGATATTTCGGTTTCTATCTTGCTTAAATTTACTCTAAGGAATTATTCACTTTTTCATTTAGATTTTCATCTTGCCCATTAACAGATAAATGTTATCTATTCACTTACTGAGATGAGCTGGTAACGTGGTGCTCAGAAATACTCATTTATTGTTCTGCTGTTGTAATATAACATTTGCAGTTGGCAGAGATTCCATAGGGGGAGGGATGAGATGTTTGGTCATGAAACTCCATGAACCGCAAGCGAGTTTTAAGTGTAATTTAACTGCAATCGATAACCGAATATTAACCCAAACTTGGATTTGATCACTAACACAAAAGTAGATGTTATCTTTTTGTTCAGCATGTAGCTTGTTAAAATTAGATTGTGAAGAATAGGAATTATTGAAAAAACACTACAAAAGAATGACAAAAGTGATTTTGTTAATGAATCCCACCTCACTCTTTATGTCTCAAAGGCAGTGTAAGCTGCAAAAGCTATGCATCTATTTGTAAAACAGTCTGAAATTAAGGCATATATTCAGATGCCATTGTAAAAATAATTTTCTGAAATTGTGGTCTATCAACAGGAGATATGATGGCATTCTGTTCTCGCCTGCTGAGGCCCATTATGAATATTCTATTTCGGAGGCAGATCACACTGTAAATACAATGTTCAGATTCATTTATTCCCCACAATAGCATTTTTGCAAAGGTGCAATTTCATAATTTGACTTAGCATTGATAGCACATCATCATTTCAAAGCTCTTTATAACCACTGGTTAATTCACACATCCTTGGGAAATTGTTTATTTGTACCAGACCCATTTTAAAATGAGATAACCAAATGTATAAAGATAAAGCAACTTGCCAGAGGCTAGTAAGGGACAGAGATGTGATTAAAACTTGCCTTCCTTCCACACTGTGTCTTTGTCCTTTGTATATCTGACTCAGAACTTCTGAACACCTAAATGTTAGATATATTACCAATAAAGATTAAAGAGGCAATTAGTGTCCCTGAGTTAACAAATAAAAACAAGTCCTTCAAGTTGCAAATTTAAATAGGAATAAACAAGCCTGTTGTGCTTTTTTCTTCTGTTTAGTCCTCCTGAGTTGTATTTTTTTTAGAGAAAATAATCAACAGTGGGCTGATGTCTAAAGTTATTTGGCTAATTCCCAGCATTAATTGGAAGAATGTCTAGTATTTTTAAACACCAAAGATTAAAAGGAAAATGTAGTCAACCTGAAGTTTTTGGGTTTTTTTTTCAATACATTTTTCCTGACACTGACCATGAGATTGAAACTATTCATGTTTCTTGTCAATGTTGTTTAGGGTTTAGTTTATATATTGAATGTTATATATGTCCTGAAATTGATGGTGAAGATGAGTCCAGAATTAAACATTCATCACAGCATATACATAGAAAAAATATACATAGTAATAAATTCAAAAGTTACAAACGTGGAATAAATTCAGACTCTTTCTCATACCTTGTTTCTTTGGATACCAGTTTTGCCTCCTAACATTTCATCTGTTGCCTAGCACTCCATTTGTTCATTATTCAACAAATACTTGTTGGCCACTTTTACCAGTCATTTTACCAGTCATAGCAGCCATTTTATTGGTACTTCAAGTGGCACTAATTTAACAGAAAGTATAAAGAAAAAGCATAGGAAATCTTTTTTTTTTTTTTTTAATCTCATATCCCTAGCCAGGGTCTAAGAATTACAGTTCTCCAATAAATATTAATGACAAAATAAATGAATAGAATACTTGATCTTACTGTTTCAACTTACTGTCCCACTAAGTCAACTCCAACTCATAGCAACCCCATGTGTGTCAGAGTAGAACTGTGCTCCATAGGGTCTTTAATGGCTGATTTTGGGAGGTAGTTGCCAGGCCTTTCTTCCAAGGCACCTCTGAGTGGACTCCAACTGACAACCATTCAGTTAGCAGCTGAGCTTTTTAACCATTTGCACCATCCGGAAACTCCATTTACCACCTAAACAAAACCAATTGCCCACTGAGTGGATTAACTCATGGGGACCCTATGTGTGTCAGAGTAGAACTGTGCTCCATAGCGTTTTCATGGCTGTGATCTTTCAGAAGCAAACTGCCAGGCCTTTTGTCTGTGGAGCTTCTGAGTGTACTCAAACCTTCAACCTTTCAATTAGTAGCTGAGCACATTAACCATTTGCACCTCCCAGGAACTCCACTGACCACCTCAAGTAAAACCAAACTCACTGCCATTGAGTTAATTCCAACTCATCGCAATCCCTATTGGGTTTCTAAGGCTGCAAATCTTTCTGGATGCAGACTGCCTCATCTTTCTTCCACAGAGCATCTGGTGGGTTTGAACCATCCACCTTTATTAGCAGCCAGATGCCTTAGCCACTAAGCCACCAGAGCTCCTTAAATTGACCACCGGTTATTGTTGTTGTTATGTGCCGTCAAGTCAGCCCCGACTCATAGTGACCCCTCCTTGGGTTTCCGAGGCGGTATCACTATGGAAGTAGATTGCCCAACCTTCTTTCCGAGGAGTGGCTGGTGGGTTTGAACTGCCAGCCTTCTGGTTAGTGGTCAAGTGCCTTAGGCACTACGCTACTGGGTCTATTATTGTTTTAATAATAGAGTAATGAGCAAAAGAGAGATCATTTCCTGCTCTCATGGTACTTACATTCTAGAGGGTTGAGACAAGGATGTACAAAAAAAGATCTGCTGTAGGAGCTGCCCTTGTGTTCCCTCCATCCCTTCCAGCTTGCTGATCCTCATTATCTAAACCTGCAGTTTCCAAGGCAGGCCCACTTGGGACCTGGCTCTTGCCCTAAACAAGATACATATAAAAAAAATGCCTGGCTGAGGCAATTGTTGGCTGAGCTTAAGTTCATTCCTGGGTGTTGGTGCTCTGTACTTGTAACCCTCGGCTAAGATTCCAGATCCTCCATGACTCAGCCCTCACCTAGGTTCCTGACCTCATTATTATATATCCCACTTTGTACTTATCCTCCTTCTTCTATATTTTCTAAAAATACTTTTGTTTCTCCATCTCATTCAGTATCTGATCCTGATTCATTGGTGATTGGTATGTACCTGTTCTGCACACTTGGCATTCACTGGCTAGTCTTAACTTCAGTTCCAGTCTTCTTTGCCTTTGTGGGTTCTAGTCAACCCCCTTTCACTCTCCTGTGTATTGTGGCCCCATGATCCAGAGAGACAGCCTTCAGGAAGCAGTAGCTGTGGACAGGATGAACACGTGATTTCTAAAGCTCCCCATGATGGTTTTAGGTCACTTTAAAGTATATCTTGGTCAGAAGCCAGCTCAGCAGGGGCTGCCGGAGATGTGTCTTAGGGTGATTCATATATAAGGATTTCTCAGTAGGGAACTGAACAAAGTCAGCTGTCACTTTTTAGAGTTGCTTTATGGTCACAGCAGCCATTTTACTGAGACTTCAAGTGTTACTAATTTAACAGAAAGTATAAAGAGAAAGTTTAAGAAATGTTTTTTTTTTATCTCATATCCCTAGCCAGGGTCTAAGAATAACAGTTCTTCAATAAATATTAATGGCAAAATAAGTGAATAGACTACTTTATTTTACTGTTCCATCTTACTGTCCCACTAAAGGCCCTCAGCCACTCCCTGAGAGTAGTTATTGGCAGTAGGACTAGAAAGAAAGAGATGTTGTCCAGGATACAAGAATAGAACTTGATCAGTGACAAGATTTGAGGAGGATGGAGACCAGGATGTTAATGATTATACATATGCCTCCATCTTTGGGTCTGAGAGAAACATGGAACCAGTGACATAAATCTCAAAAAACAAAGGTGGTAGGTAAGTCCCATGATTTTGAACATTTTGGGTAGTGATATCCAAAAAGGAACTTGGAAATGGGGAACTTAATAACCACACAAGTCATGGCAACTCCATGTACAATGGAATGAAATGCTGCTCAGTCCTGCATTGCCTCATGATCAGTTGGGGATTGTACGGTTATGAACCATAGGGTTTTCAGAAGTAGATCACTAGGTCTCTCCCTACATTATCTTAGTCTGCAAACTCTGATGAAACCTGCTCAGCATCACAACAGCACACAAACTTCCACTGACAGGTGGTAACTGTGCATGAAGTGCCTTGGCCAGGAATCAAACCCTGATCTCTTGCATGGAAGGTGAGAATTCTATCATTGAACCACCACTGCCCCCACAGCTGGATATAGAGAATTAGACATCATCTGATTGCTGAAGGGATAGAAATCAGCATCCCATAGAAGACCAAGCAGAGAAAGAAAAGAAATGAGGGTCTTGGGGGAGGAGGGGGATGGAAGTCTCTCTATGGGATAGGTAGGACCTCTGGTGGTGTAGTGCCTAAGGCATTTATTTGACTGCTAACCAGAAGGCTGGTGGTCCAAACCCACCAGGAAGATTGGGCAATCTACTTCTGTAGTGATGCTGCCCTGGAAACCCAAGGAAGGGTCGTTATGAGTCGGATCTGGCTCGACAGCAGTAAGTTTGGTTTTTAGTTTTAGATGGGATACATTAAGTGTGGAGAGTGCTCAAAGGAGAATGGAAAGACATTATAAGAGATGTAGCATTAGAAGAGTGTCTCGTTATAGAAAGCTGCTGAGGTGAGAGGTTCTAAAAGGGTGATATGGATCATAGTATCAAATATTATAGAGAAATAAAGGGAATGGTGGAGATGGAATATGTGGTCATTGGTGACTCATTTTTTTGTGGTAAAATTTATATAACATCGTATTTGCCATTTTAACATTTTTTAAGCATGTAATTCAGAGACATAAATTATATTCATCATGCTGTGCAACCATCACCATTATTCAATGGTGACTCTTGAGAAAATAGTTTCTCTCAACTCTTAAGGCAATAAGCTAACATAAGGCATTAAGCATTAAATTCATGTGAAAAAGCAGAGACCATCAGTGTATGCCTTTTTCTATTGCTTCTCTATCATACTATTATTCTTAAAGCAAGATGATCAAGTTCAATGCTGACAAAAACAGGTTTTGCAATTTGGTTTTAAGGGAAGGATAAAACTAGAAATATTAACTTGCCAAACCTGTTGCAAAGCCATGTCAAAGATGGCAAATATGTCTGATATCACATGATAATCATTAGTATCTGATTGATTTGTAGTGGCTATCTGTAATATATTTTAGAAAACATTTTGGAAAGGAATAGTATAATAAATGGCAATGCCTGCCATGAGTTTGAGAAAAAATGGTAGCACAGTACCACAAATCTGCCATCTCTAATCCAAGTGCAGAAACAGCTTCTTTGGGGAATAGGTTAATCACAGGATGGTAGAGATGAATTTTAAGTGGAATAACAACAACAACAAAAAATAAGTCAATAGAAATGTATGTGTACTTATTTTTCTTGAGCACAGAGCTATCAGAAATACATCTGATTGTTACACAAACCCCATGATAACTTTTGGATTAATTTCTGTGTTTTAAATAAAGTCTAAATTATGTATTCTTTAGAATCACTTCTTTACAACTCAAAGGTTTGTGGACTCTTGTTTTTTGTTTATTTAAATTATTATCATTTTTATAGTTCTAAATAAAATTTGTCTTTGTTGTTTGGCAAAACCGATGTTCTATTTTGCAAATAAGGCCTTCTATACAGAGATTCAATATGTATGGTGAACCTATCACTGCATATTTTTCTTTAAATAAATACTTGAAAAAATGAAGACAAAAGCAAGTCATGCATAATCTTACCACTCTAAGATAACAACTATCTTTATTTTAGTGTAGGAGCCTTGGTGGTGCAATGTTAAGCAACTGAAAGGTTGGCAGTTCAAACCCATCCAGTAGCTCTGGAGAAGAAAAACCTGGTGATCTGTTTCTTTAAACCTTATAGCCTAGAAAACACTTTTGGGCAGTTTCTTTTATCTCAAGGGGTCACTACGAGTTGAAGTCAACTTGCTAGCACCTAACAGTAACAACATATTTTAGTATAAATTTTTTCAACCTATTTTCCTCACATTTAGAAATATGCAAATGTTAAAAACTGAGAACGATACTTTTTTTTTTTTTAGGTATGCAAGTGAAAATTTATTTTGAAATACACTTAGGTTGGCAAGAATGATACTTTATATACAACTTTTGTCTTACCATCTTCTCTTAAAATTATGTTTTAAACATTATATTAGTCCTCTAAGTAGTTTTTAAAACATGTCTCTTATATATCACATTATCTTTTCAAAATAACAAAATCCAAACTCTTTAGGATATTTAGGTTGTTTTAAATTATTTGAAAATTATAAATAATTGTAAATAATGGGGGATGAACATCTGTGTGCATAAGCCTTTGGGTATCTTTGAGTATTTCTTTATTTTATTTGTAGAAATAGAGTTTCTGAACCAACTTGCCTTAGAGGGCAATTCATTATCTGTGGACAGGGACAGGTGAGATTTACTGTAAAATCACATCTACATTTTCAAAGAAACTTACAGTTTATTTTCTTGACCTAACAGTATTTTAAATTAGAGGCCAGTGACATTTTTCAGAAAATGACTAGGTAGTAAATATTTAAACTTTTTGGGCTAGACAGTGTCTTTTTTAACTGTTCAACTCTGTTGTTAAAGCTTGAAAGTAGACAATACATAAAAGAATGAGCATGGCTCTGTTCCAATAAAACTTTATTTACAAAAACAGGCAATGGGCCAGATTTAGTCTACACACCAGTTTGCTGACCTCTGTCTTAAACAATTGAAAACTGCTGTTTTGTCAAAAAGTCTGAATTTGTGGCTGTCAAGAATTGGGAAGCATGTTTTGCAACGTTTCCTTTCTGAAAGCTTGAGTTTGTGGAACTCTAGCTATAATCTAGGAAAGGGAGTAAATCTGCTTTTGTTTCAAGGAGAATTGGAAACTATGCATGGAAGCTATGAATCAGCCTGTTGTTTTAACATATGTAGAGTACGGAGAAGTCTATAAAGTTAGGCTTCTGTTTGCCTCTGTCAGAACCTGCCAGCTGTAGCTCTGCCCTCCATCATTTCTTAGTGTGCTTTCTTGAGAAATTCACTCCAACTCCCACCAAAGTAGTCATATCAATATAACAAATTTCACCCAAATTTGATTCCAAGACTCAAAAACTCATTAATTCCAGCATTACTACACAATTCTTAGGAAAACAAAGCTCAAAACTGGAAGGAAAAAAAGTTTTCTGAGAAAGCACTTTGTTCTCATGAAGCCTACCCAATAGGGAATATTTTTCCCAGATGTTAAGCATACAATTACTTTTCCTTAGGTGACCCTTTACAGAAGGAGCTAAAAGCCATTACTGACTACCTTTAACAATAATGTAAGACACAAAGGAAATTAACCATGTTTTAATATTCTAAATAATGCCACTCTCTGACAGATAATTAGCAATTATCTGTCAAGGAAATATGTAAACTAAGCACAGAGATAAAATATGTTTTATCACACTATGTTCTTAGTTGCCTGCCCCTCTTTATTCTCTTCTTGCTTCTGAAGGCACTTTGAGTTCAGTATCTTTACGGCAAAATAGAGGTTAAAGGAAGTTGCTTTCAGGGACTGTCGGTCTTTTGTAGCTATGTGCACGCATGCCCTTCGGCCCTCAGAATGCAAAAACATCTGCCTTTGTAAACACCACATTGCATCCCTTATTGCTGGATTCAATGTGGTGTCTTTTTTTTTTTTTAATTTATGCTAAAGAAACAATGTGAACTGGATGGATAGAGACAGCTCTCTGCCAATTATAGAATAGTGTATGCATGCTACCCCAAGTAAGTAATGAAGAGTTGAAAAAAATGGATAAACTTGACCTTAGCAAATTAATATAAATGATAATGTTCTCATTCACACACACATATCTCACACGTAAAAGAAGCTGGAGTTAAACTTTTAGTTATCAATACTTTTTTACTAAGAGATCCCAAATTGTGTTCCCATCATAAGATTTTAGGCATAATACACATTTTGAGAAAGTTTATAGAATTTCATAAATGCCCATATACTGCTTGGCAGCTAGCTAAAATGATAACCCCAAATTTGTACTCTGAACCTTCTAAAATAGAAGGTTCAAGAAACTGAAGGGATCAAGAAACTGAATTTAGACTTGCCTAGTGAGTGGGTCTGTGGTAAAAACTCAGTTCTCTTGAGTCCCAGGACAATGATCTTCTGTCTCATCATACTTTCTCTTTAGCCATGTTGCTTTTCTTATTTCCCTCATTTGTTCCAAGTAGTGTATTATTCATAATTTGGTGCCTTTTTTTCTACTAATTCTTCAGTGCATTAGAAATTATTCTCTGTGTCATCTGAAGAGTAGAACAGGTACCAATGAGTAGAAATTATAATTTTAATAGACCATACCCAACTTTCTAACTTCCATGAAGTGTTATTTATCTTAGATGTCCAGATTCAATCTTGAGCTACTTTAGCTTGAAAGATGAATAATTTTTTTAAAAAAATTATTTTTAAAAATTGTATTTTTAAAAATGTATTTAATACATTATATGTAATACATTATATAATACATTGCATGGATGCAATCCAATATATTAAAATAGTCATATCCACCTAAATAAAATAATTCAAAGCGTCCCACCTTCCCCTCTCTCTTCCTCGGTGCTGCCTTGCAGAGGTGGTAGTCATCTCCTACCAGCATCATGGCTGCCCTCAGACCCTTTTGAAGCCCGAGATTGTCAAAAAGAGGACAAAGAAGTTCATCTGGCACCAATCAGACCATGTCAAAATTAAGCACAACTGGCGAAAGCCCAGAGGCATTGACAACAGGGTGCTGAGAAGATGTAAGGGAGGGTCAGATCTTGATGCCCAATGTGGGTTATGGGAGCAAAAAGAAAACAAAGCACATGCTGCCCAGTGGATTCAGCAAGTTCCTGGTCCACACTGTCAAGGAGCTGGAAGTGCTGCTGATGTGCAATAAATCTTACTGTGCTGAGATTGCACACAACGTTTCCTCCAAGAACCGCAAGGCCATCGTGGAAAGAGCAGCCCATCTGGCCATCAGAGTTACCAATCCCAATGCCAGGCTGTGCAACGAAGAAAATGAATAGACAGCTCATTTACAAGTTTTATTTGTACTAAATAAAACCATAAAAATGCTAGAAAAAAAAAAAAAAAGGACGCAGAATCTCTAGAAGTGAATAGCTGACACAATCACCCTAAATCATTGGTTTATACTACTCCACCTGTGTGCTGTGGTTCGGTTCATTGCAAAACCACACATTGCTCATTTGTAGCCTAGCTGAAAACACTATTAGGTGTGTTGTTCTACAGCAAATCATGCCCCAGAAAGGACAAATAATTAACTTTTTATATTATTTTAAATCAACCTGGTTGTATGTATGCTTTTGCCTTTTGGGTTTCATTGCTTTGACTCCAGGTACAATTAGTTTCCAACTTATGACAGAGTTTCACTCCGATGATTCAGTCATAATTTGGTTCTGACATAAGTCAAATACCTCTTTTTTTTTTTTTTTTAGTTTTAATTATTACATTTTACTTTTATATCTTTATAAATACAACCTTTATTTGTCTTTCAGGTTCAGAAACATTACATATAAACTTACAGGTGTATTTTAACATTATGTAGGACATATTACTAATGAGAAGATGTACATTAAAAAAGTGGTCATAAGTGCAATTTGTCATTACTCAATACATTGTAAGTCTAGGCCTACCTGTATATGGTTTTCTTCTCTACTGGAAGAGTTCCTAGGTGGTTCAAATGGCTACTGTGCTTGGCTGTTAACTGAAAGCTTGGAAGTTCAATTTCACCTAGAGATGCCTTGGAAGAAAGGTCTGGTGATCTATTTCTGAAAAATCGGTCACTAAAAACTCTGTAGAGCACAATGCTACTCTGACACGCATGTGACGGCATGATTTGGAGTCAACTAGATAATGATTGGTTTACTCTGTCAGAAGTGTCTAGAAATTGAAAGACTCCATCAAAAAGCAATGAGCTATCCTTCCCCAGAAGCTTTTATGTGTTGTCAGATGCTATCAGTGAGGACTATAATGCAAATAATTTCTGTACTGATTGGGAGACTGAGTTAGGAAAATCCTAAAGTCCATTTCAAACTTTCTATTAGTTTCTGTAGGAGCTCTGATGGCCTAATGCCTAAGGCATTTGACTGTTAACCAGAAGCTGATGGTTCAAACCCACCAGCCACTCCTCGGAAGAAAGGTTGGACAATCTACTTCCATAGTGATACTGCCTCGGAAACCCAAAGAGAGGTCGCTATGAGTCAGATCCGACTCCACAGCAGTGGGTTTGGTTTGGTTTATTAGTTTCTGTTTTTGTCTTATGCTTTGGGGACTTGTGGCTGAATGCCTAACCTTTCTACCCATTGACATAAATACATGTGCCCACGTATCTCATTATGAGTAAACCCAAAACGCTGTTTGGGGGATCTTCCTATTGACGTGGCATCTTGGAATCCTTTTTTGGATTTAGACATTGAATGGGATACAAAAATAATTGGGGGTCATCAGACTCATTGAGCGCCAGCTACATGCTATTAGTTTAGGTGGAGTCATTTTCGTTTAATTCCCAAGAACACATTGTGTAAAACATAGCTTAACTCAAAGCTAAGTTTGAATTGGATAATGGCATTGGGGTAGCTGCTAGGGGACAATCATCTTGCATTAAGGTTTCCAGTGCCCCTGGCTGCTGAAGAGCAGAGGAACCAGTGAATTAATGATTAGTGAAAAAAGAAGAGGCTTCTTGCAGCCAGCAGGGGTCCTCTACATCCAGGCATGGATGGTTGACAGAGAATCCATAGGAGGTAAAATGTTACCAAGTTTCTCTTCTGGTGATATTTGTTTTCTTCTGTCTCTTATTAGCTTTCTTAATTTTTTGCAATGATAATGTAGCTATTAGGAGTTCTGGTGGCATAGTGCCCAAGACATTTGACTGCTAACAAGAAGGCTGGAGGTTCAAACCCACCAGCCACTCCTCAGAAGGAAGGTTGGGTAACCTATTTCCATAGAGGTACCACCTCAGAAACCCAAGGAGGGGTCGCTATGAGTTGGATCTGATTCGACGGCAGTACGTTTGGTTTTGGTAATGTAGTTATTACTCCTGGGTAGGGGTGAAGGGGTTCTATTCAAATAAAAGCATAGTGGCTAAGACACTTGCCTGCTAACCAGACGGCTGGCGGTTCAAACCCACCAGCCACTCCTCAGAAGGAAGGTTGGGCAATCCTACTTCTGTAGTGATACTGCCTCGGAAACCCTAGGAGGGGTCGCTATAAGTCGGGTTTGACTCGACGGCACATAACAACAACGACAACAAAAATCAATGAAAGAAGAGGAGATGGAGACCAAAATTAGAAAGAATTTTCATGAGAACATGTTTTGAGTCAACTCCTAAACTAATTTTTATTATAAATGTTTCAGTTATCTTTGGCCTTTGTTCATGTATCAACCAAATTACTTTTAGTCATACTCCAAGAACAGTTAAGTACCATACAGGAAATATTTGCTTCCTCAAGTAATTTGGTTGAATCCTCCATTTTTATCTTGAAGGTTAAACACATTTTTAAAATTTTGGGGAAAAAAAAATATCAGAATCTATCATTTCTTCTTGCTTATCATCCTGCCAATACTATTTGATCTCATTCATTAAAATAATCTTTAGTGTATATTTTATGTCAGTACTATAGTGAGTATTCAGTTTAGAAAGATAAATAGTACCTTATTTATTGTCCTTTAAAGGGTTATAGTCAATGGGAGACATTGTTGTTGTTATGTGCCCTCGAGTCAAACCCGACTCATAGCGACCCCTCCTTGGGTTTCCGAGGCAGTATCACTATGGAAGTAGGATTGCCCATCTGAGGAGTGGCTGGTGGGTTTGAACCACCAGCCGTCTGGTTAGCAGTCAAGTGTCTTAGCCACTATGCTACCAGAGCTCCCATAGAACGTGTAAATAGATGTTTTATAAGATGGGATAGTAAGTGCTATATAACCAAAAAAAAAAAAAACCCATTGCCATTGGGTCGATTCTGATGCATGGTGACCCCATGTGTTACAGGGTAGAACTGTGCTCCACAGGGGTTTTTGTATGTAATCTTTATGGAAGCAGATCACCAGGCTTTTCTTCCAAAGTGCTGCAACGTGGGTTCAAAAAGCCAACTCTTAGGTTAGTAGCCACATGCTTAACCATTTGCACCACCCAGGGACTCCTTAATACATGCTATAAAAAAACCCCACTCCCACTGAGTCAATTCTGACTCATAGTAACCCCCCTTTGAGTTTCTGGGATAGTAAATCTTTACTGAAGCAGATTGCCCCATCTTCCTTCTGCAGAGTGCATGGTGGGTTTGAAGGGCCAGCCTTCTGGTTCGCAGTCAAATGCCTTAGGCTCTATGCTACCAGAGCTCCTTAGTAAGTGCTAGACAAAACTATATAAAAATTTGTCCTAAGTTGGTTCCCAGTTTGTTTGTGCAGGCAAAGCTTCACTTTTCTCCTGCAACTTCCATCGCATTTAACATTTACTTTCTTCTCATTAACAACCCACTTCTGACTTACCAGTTGATTCCAACTCCTGTGTCAGAGTAGAGCTGTGCTCGGTAGGGCTTTCAGTGGTTGATTTTTCAGAAGTAGATCACCAGGCCGTTCTCATAAGGTGCCTTTGAGTGGACTTGAACCTCCAACCTTTTAGTTAGCAGAGAACACATTAAAGAGATTGAAACTTGAATATCCATTCACAGTGACCAGTTTTGACCTCATTACTTCATTTCCCTATTATAAGGAAATAAGGCTCTGATCATTGTCAATTGGAAATGAAATAAGGTAAAGTTTAAACATGAAATAGTGATTAAACTGTGACTACCTATAGAGTGCTGATGGGAGAACAAAGAACCATACTAGAATCCCCTAAGATTTAAAAGTTTATTATGTATTTCAGGAGACAGAATTTATCCAAATAATGAGATAGCGAATGAAGCAAGGCAGTATATAAGTGCCTACTGAGTGGTACAGAGAAAAGATGATAAGAATTCAAAGCATCCCTTGTTCTTGTCAGGTAATTAAAAAAGAAGGATGAGTTCCATAGATAAGACCCATGCAGGAAAGGAGGCCTTTTAAAAATGTTTGTTTGTTTTGGTACACTTTGATCTATTTGTGAGTTTAGGAAGGAGATAAAGGATGGCTTGGATTGTCCTTCCCCTCATGATAGTGAGGCTCTCAGAACCTTACTATCTGAGATGTGAAAAATAGAAACACATGCAAATATTGCAATTATTGAGGTGTAGATTTTCATCAAAACCAAACTCACTGCCCTCAAGTCAATTCCCACTCTTAGGGACCCTATAGAAGAAGGTAGAATTGCTCCATCACTTTCCAAGGCTGTTAATCTTTACAGAAGCAGATTGCCACCTCTTTCTCCTGTGGGTCGGCTGATGGGTTCAAAACACCTATTAGCAACCAAGTATTTTACCCATTGTTCCACCAGGGCTCCCTCTGTATTTAATAGGAGTTCAAGAAATCAAGAGCAGAAGATTAGTGGCATTGGACAAAGATATACCCAACTTTGAAAATAGGAGCCATGACTTTAATAAGGTTGATTCTAACTGCAAATATAACCGAAACTTTTATATGGAAATGATGTCTGACTTAGAAGTCACCAATTCAGCTCCCATTTCTCTAAAAACAGTTTTGAAGTGGGCATGGAATATTTATTAGCCACGGAGATAAGACCTATCTTATCTTATTTCCAAAGTTTAGGAAATTTTCCCCAAGGTGACTGAGCACTGCACAGGGTTCTCCTGTCCCCATTACATACTCTAAACCCAAGATTTATCAGCTTGTCCTCCCCTGGTTGCTAACCAGAAGGGGTCCCCAAGCCTGGGCCCTTGCTCAGAAGAAACCTTTGTGTTCCTCCAAGCCCCACCTCCTCATTAACAGACAGGGCAGCTGCAACTAATTCTTCCTGCAGCTTCTGTGTGGCCCTCTGACTCCTGGCGAGATGCCCAGCACCTCCACCATGGACGCCTAGAATGTGCCCTCCAAGACGGCATCTGATCTGGAAAGTGCTAATGGTGGAAAATTGGGGGAAGTCCTGGTGCAAGAGCCATCTTTTGATCAAGGAGGGGCTCACAGCCTCAGAGGAAATCTTTCCTGTTTACAGACTTCTGGGGCTTTGAAAAGTCCCGACAGGCTATGGGCCAGGCTCCTTAGCTTCTACGCGAAGGGGCCAAACAGGATGAGACCAGGATGGAAACTGTATATCATAGGAACCCAGAAGGGCAGGAAGTAACAACATAAGAAGGAATTCTTGATTAAAAGTATACTTGTAAAAGTTTGTGTTGGGTGGGGAGGGGATAATGACATTAAAATATGTCTAGTCTTTGTGCATACATGTATTAATAAAGCCATTGACCCACCTCTTCTCATTCTGTTACATTTCTCATGTCTCATTATTCTCCTCTTTAGAGAAATATTATTATTATTATTATTTTTTACACAGAGATCCTGTGTTCTCACCATTTTGGGGGAAAAAAACAAAAACTTTTTTTCTTTTTTTAATTCTCTTTATTACACAGCATAATATGGATGAACTTGGAGTACATTATCAAAAAATCTCACTGCCATCGAGTTGATTCCTACTTATAAAAATTTTACAGAAGTAGATTGCCCCATCTTCCTTCCACAGAGCAGGTGGTGAGTTTGAACCGCCAACCTTCTGGAGGGTAGTCAAATGCCTTAGTCACTGTGCCACCAAAGCTCCCTTGGAGGACATTATTCTGAGTGAAATAAATTAATCACAGAAGGACAAATATTGTACTAGTCCACTATCGTAAAAAGTCAAAGAAAGGTTTATATATGGAAGGAAATTTTCTTTGTTGGTTACCAGGATGGGAAGGGAGGGGAGGGAAAATTGCTAGGTGAGTTAAAAAAAAAAATTACATATATATATATATATATATATCTCAAAAGTTATTAGTGGATAACAGGGGTAGGAGAGAGGGGGAAAGGGGAAGTTTTTGTTTGTGGGGTACTGAGTTTATGCTCGTAGTGGGGGAATATTTTGGAAAACTATAGCAATAATGGTGGCACAACATGAAAAATGTCATCAATGTCCCTATAATGGACATTGTAATGCACAGCTGTAAATGTGGAAATTGTTATGTTGGTGAGTGTCTTGGTGTGTTTGTTTTCACCACAAAAAAAGTTTTTTTTTTAAAAAAAACTCGACATTAAATAAAACCAGTTGCCATTGCGTCAGCTCTGACTCATAGCATCCCGGGTGTGTCAGAGTAGAACTGTGCTCCAAAATATTTGCAGTGACTGAGATTTCAAAAGTAGATCACTTGGCCTTTCTTCAGAAGTATCTTTGGGTGGACTTGAACCTCCAGTATTTTGGTTAGCAGTTGAGAGTCTTAACATTTGTGCTACCCAGGGACTCCCTACATTAAATAGTACCTAGAAAAGATGTTGTTATCCCTTGTAGAATTAATTCTTCTAGAATTACTAATTAGAAGATTAAAACTAAGAGAAGTGTGTAAAAGGGTCAAGTTGCAATTCAATATACTCTTTCTATACAGTCATTCCCCCAAAAATGGCACATAAGCTTGTGAAACTTTAAAAAACCACCTTGGAAACCCAGTGGGGATCACTATGAGTCAGAATCAACTCGATGGCAGTGGGTTTGGTTATGTGAGTTGGAACCTGGTTTGGTTATGGTTCAGTAAGCAATTAGGCATCACTCTGAAAGGAACAGTTTTTGTTGCTTCAAAAACTCTTAGGTGTGTGTGTTTGGTGGTTGCTGTTAAAATCTTCACTTGTGGCATGAGAATTGTCATGAAATGCCCCTCTAATTTTGAGACTCTTCTCCTGGCACCATCCAGGTTGTACGTGACTGGCTGAGCCACTCCCACCCAGCAGCTTTATATCCGCACTACAGGGGTAACCACGATTTTCTGTTTCCAGACAGAAGTCAGTAGTAACATGTTTTATAATTATAGTCCTATGCCAACTAGAGAATAAATTGTCATTACCAGATGGTTCAGTGTTGCAGAAAATGTGTTCCTACAGAAATCTGCCTCAGCTTCCTTGACTTCCACCCAGTAGGTGATATTTATGGACTGTTTACAAGTTGCTCACATATGGCATTCTGAAGAGGTTTGTAACTTTTATATGCTGTCATCCAGTTTATTTATTTTATGAAAATCTCACTCCAAAGGTCAGCCCTATTCTGCCTACCTCCCTAACTTCAGGCTCAAGGAAAAATCTTGAATGTAATCTTAGGACCGATGAACTAAACAAACAGGCTATCAAACACTCCAAATTTAGGGGTCCCCACTCCCATGTCCCTTACACGCCCACCCGTCTCGACTGTAGGCGTAATTCAAATGAGAACTGTGCAGAGTGTCTTTCTTATTCAAATGATACAACATTCATGTTCTTTTGTGTGGGAGCGTCTGCCTGTTTTGGACTTTGTTCAATTCACAAGGAGGAGAGAAGGGAGGGTAGGGCATGCATCCCACGGACAGGAGTGTAGTTGGCCCAGGAGGTCGAACGTGGGCATGCATTCAAAAACCAAATGCTGCATCCTCTGGTCAGACGCTTCTATCTGATTCCTACAGGCCAGCAGGTAGGAGCATTTCTGAAATCTTTCTCTGGCTGCCATCCAAATCAGAGAGTCAGAACTCCCACCTGAGACAGTGACAAATTTGTAGCTGAACAAAGTTCTACTTGATACAAATGCACTTTGTGAGTAGATATTTACATTCTTGACCTCCCATCCCTTCTTCCAAATGGACACTCTTAAAATGTGTAACAATTGTGTCAATCTTAGAAACCCAGTAAAAATAGGACAGATTGCATTTTCTTGTCCTTTTGAGAGGTATGCAATGGAATGGCTTTTTCTTTTGATCATTGGAAACCACAATACCATAGGTCTGAAGGGGATCCTGGCTGAAATGAACAAGGGTATTGGCCCTGTGAAGGTGAAGAAAGGGGAAGATGTAGGCTGTGGGGAACACAGATGACTGAGAGGTGTATAGAGAGTAGTGAAGTCAAGGAGTTTTTGATTTGATAGGAAGTTTGTTTTTTTTTTTTTTTTTTTCACTGCCGTTGAATAGATTCAAATCATAGTGACCCCTCCTTGGGTATCTGAGGCATTATCTCTACGGAAGTAGATTGCCCAGTTTTCCTTCTGAGGAGTGGCTGGTGGGTTTGAACACCAGCCTTCTGGTTAGCAGTCTGGTTAGTTAGCCTTAGGCATTATGCCACCAGAGCTCCCTGATAGGAAATAAGAGACAGCAAAAGTTTAGAGCATAACCTTTTTTAAGTAACTTTTCTCCTTTCCACAGCCTTTTCTTTAGATCAACAGAGAGTGTTTAATAATCCAGAGTTCAGATGCAGAAAACCAAGAGGCCAAGTGATTTCACTAAGGTTCAACAGTTGCTAGCTAGGCAACCAGGATCTGTCGGTGACTTTCAACCAAGCACACCTCTCAGAATCAATTGCCTGTAGCAATTTTTACAAGCACCTAGAGGTAATCCCTTCCTCAGATATCCTGCAGTAAAATCCCAGACATCTCCTCAGGCAAAGATCACAGGCAATTCTGGTAAACAGATCAAATTGATACCCCCTTTCTGCTTAGCGCCCCAAACTGAAAGGCTGGTATGTGGGATTCAGCCACGTGGCTGATGGACACAGCGTGGGAAAGCTAGTGGATTGAAAGGGAAGGCGATCTTGATGGGAGAAAGGGGCACATACTCAGTGGTGGGGGTGGTCCAGGGTTGGCTTTTCTTTAGAAATGAATATAGTGTGGCTTTAAAAGCCCTAACCTGGGCTCAGACAGACCCAGTTCTTTGCCTGGATGAGCTACTTACTCTGTTGGCACTGGGCACCATAACCTTATTAAGCTTCATCTCCCTCAGGTATAAAGTGGAATTAAAAATAGTATATATCTCTTGAATTTTATACAAGTATAAAATGATTTAATGCAGGGAAAGTACCTAGTAAAGTTGCTGAGTGGGTAGTAGCTACTAGTAGCGATAGTATTAAGCAGTAATGGTAATGATATTGGTGGTTGTGAAATTATTTTGATTAGTGGGAAGAATATGGAACATTCTGGCACTATTCCACTCTATACGTATGTGTCTACAGTGTACTTGATGGTATTTGTGCATGCATATGTGTAACATATATAACATGATAGGTAATAATATATGATATGATATACACACATATAGACACATATTTAAAAAAAACAACAACTCACTGCCATCAAGTTGATCTCAACTCATAACGACCCCTATTGAGTTTCCAAGGTGGTAAATCTTTACTGAAGTAAATTGCCCCATCTTCCTTCCATGGAGCAACTGGTGGGTTTGAACCACCAACCTTCTGGTTAGCAGTCCAATGCCTTAGGCACGTGCCACCAGAGTTCCTTACACACACATATATGGCACCTTTCATTCTCACAAGCATACCATAAAATATTATGAACCTAATCTTACAAAAGATGAAACTAACAATAAAGAGGTGAAAAGGTCTGCCTAAGGATACAGAACTTTAAGTGGAAGAAGCAGGGTTTGAAGCCAGATCCATCTGATGCCAAAACCACCACACATTCTTTGTGATGTCTGGTCAGATAGTAAATTATTGCATTTTGTGTTCCCAGAACAGCAAAACAGAGATTATAGAATTCCTGACTGCATAATTGATGTTATTATGGTTCTTTCTGGGGTAGAAAGTGAAACACATTTGGCAAACTTGGAGATTAAGGTATATATGTGGTTAGGCATTAAATGGTCTCTATTCATAAGCTTAGAGGTTGGAGACTTATGAGGCATTTCTCAGGGTGGCTGTGAAGAATGGACCAGAGGTGCACAGAGGGTGCTAGTTGGCTGGGTGCAGCCAGTTCTCTCAGTTCCATGAGGTGCTCTTCAGCCTGAGCAAAAAACCCCCAGTGCAACATAGACCACAAGAGGGGCCACTTGCATCTCTGATTGCCCAGCATGGGAGGCTCTGGTCACAAAGGTAGAAATAAAATATAATGTGACTTTCACATGTGACTCCTGGGACCAGTGCTGAAAATATCACGGTTTCTTACAAGTTTCCTTTCACCAAATGAAAAACTGTTTCCAGGGGATAGCAAAATCTTGGAAAACCTGGTGGACTCCATGAAAACATGGATTTTTATGCCTGCCATAATAATAAGCAAGATTAACAGGATAGCTGAATTTCCATTGTGAAATGAAGTTGATAAACGTTATTATCAGCAGGAAAATGTGGTATTGGTTTTCAGAGGATAATGTCATTCTAAGGGATATATATTTTTTCCTTCTTAGAACAGCATCCAAGAGTCTGAATTTTGGGGGCCAGGAGGCCGTATTCTGTCTGACTGTGAGAGTCTAGTAAATCACAAGGGAATGGGCCTCAGTTCTTCCCCACCCTTCCCTGTGCCTTCAGGACCTGTGAGATTTATGAGGGTGAATTCCACCTTTAAACCCTAAAGTGTTTGAAAGAGAAGTAGGTTCCTTAGAACTAGGTGTGCTATGAGATGTTAGGGAGGAAGTAAAATTTTCAGAGGCCCCAGCAATATTGCAGAATCCTTATATTCAATCTAAAGAAACAAGTTCATAGAAAATGCTTCCAGAAACATCCTTTGAGTAAACTTATGTCATAGGTTACAAATAAAATATTTCCTCCTCAGATGCCTGCTACTTCTTATTATAAGACACACTGACCCATGGCCTTAACTAAATCTTTCATAAATTATATGGAATCAGGTACAGACAGCAGTGTTTTAGTGTTTGGCTTATATTACGGATTGTGTGGACTTTCAGTTTGTGATTTATAATCAGTTTGTAGAGCATTTAAAGTTGTGCTGAATGAAAAGGTTTCCTTTTGTTTAAGTTGGATTACTCAGATTAAAATTCTGGTTTTGCTCTGGGTTCTGGTGGCCCAGTGTCTTCCAGAGGATTTACTGACTCCTTTAAGTAAAGTCAGGTAAGTATGGAGTTCTGGAAAACCCAGCTCTCATGTTACTACAAGCTCTAGGGACAGGACAGGGCACCTCATCCACTGTTGAGGCGGCTACTACTCCCAGCATTCTATCTGCAGCCAGGTCTACCTTGAGTGTCCAGAGACATCTTGTCCTCATCAAAGAGCAAGCAGGTTCAGAGGATTCCAGATGACTCTGGATGGACCTCGGAGTAAGGAGCAGGATTAAGATGAAAACTGTCCTTCTTCTTAAGTCCACTTACAGCAAACTATAAGGAACAGTAAGAAGAGAATAGGAACAGGAAAAGGAGAAAAAGAGAGTTACAGAACAATTAAACCTACCAGAGAGGTCTGTGGACCAGGAGGCAGCCTAGCTTAAAACAGACCTTCCTGTCTGCCTGTGGGTGTCCTGCCTTCATCCAAAGGCCTGGGGATATAGTTGAAAGAAAAGAAAAGTTCTTCTCAAACTTAAGGAATATACTGATCCCCTTTTAAAGGAAAAAATTTCCCAGGATCCTTTATTGTTGAAAACTTATTTTTCTTATAATTTTACTTATTATACATGTACGAAAAATTTATTCATGCATTATTTATGATTAACACTTCCATATAGTAAATAAAGCAAAGCAGGTTTACACATTAATCCCAACATAACTATAAAACCAAAACACTCAGATAACAACATTAATTTGATGTGATGAATGATGGCATTTTGTAGTAAAAAAACTCGTTATCAGTAACACAATACAAAGATGTATTTGCACTTTTATGCTTTATTTGTTATAACTTAATTTCCTTGATTTTTAACATAATGGACAATTGTTTGGCCATTATCATTGTTTTTGCTATTACTTCTTTTCCCTTTTCATTGTTCAATTTATTTTAACCACTGATGGGCCAATTATTAATGATATACCCCAAAATATGATATTGGAAAGAAAACCTTTTAATGAAAAGTTCTTCGGTGCCTATTTATCTCTAGAGTAACTACTAATGAATTACCAGTGCAGTCAAGTGCTCAACTGAAAGGTTGGAGATTTGAACCCACCCAGAGACGCTTGGGAAGATAGGCCTAGAGATCTGCTTCCCAAAGCTCACAGCCTTGAACACCCTATAGAGCATTCTACCCTGCACATGGGGTCACCATGAGTCAGAATCAACTTGACAGCAGCTGGTTTCAACTGGCTTTTAGTTTTCCAAAAACTTGAGTATGGTGCCATGGTGAGGCCATGAGTCTTTTCAGGTTCAGTTTGATGTTACTCCTGTGACGTTGTATAAAGCTGAAGGTGGTATCAAGTCAGTCAGAGAGAGGTTCTGGGCTAATGCTGTGATGATACAAGAGCATAACATGACTGTTTTTGAAACATAGTGTGCTGTTAACTGAAGTACCTTAGAGATGTTTCAGAGTAATCCCCTTAGGTTGCAGAGGAGGAAACAAAGTCCCAGAGAGCTGAAGCGACTTGCTCAGCATCATCCCACTGTTCAGCAGCAGTCTAATTTTGAACTCAGCTCTCCTGGTTTCTTGGCCAAGACTTGTTTCTACCACAGCCGACTGCTTCATCCGAAACAGTTAACCTGGGTAGTTTAGCAGATTAGCAGTTATGGCTCCAAGGAAGGCGATACTTGTTTAATATTATTGCTGTTCAGATACAAAATGGAGGTTGATTCTCTCTGAGGTTCATTTATAAATGATGAACCCTTCAGGATCTCGCTGGTTTGACATATTAGTTCTTCTCTTCCTCATTAACTTTTTCAAATACTTAAGTTTCTGGCTTCCATAACTCTCAGCACAGTTACTAGAAATAGATTTTTCTGGAACATTATTCTGTAAAAATACCAAGCTCCATGAAGAGGAATGATACACGTTAGTAGGAAACCAAATGCCACACTAGACTTTTGCTACATTTTCCAACATTCTAAGACTTTATCCCCAAATCCAACACTCACTGAAGCATTTTAGGTGTAAAGGAATCTCATCACTATGTAAAATTGCATGTATACAAATAAAAAGTAGTAGGTGACTATTATCTTATATTTACTGGTTTCAACATGAAGTTTACAAATCCCACTTTGAGTTTATATAAACAAGTTTCACTAACTAAGGCATTTGACTGCTAACCAGAAGGTTGGCAGTTCAAACGCACCAGCTACTTACTCCATGGAAGCAAGACTGGGCAATCTACACTATGAGTTGAAATTGACTCGATGGCAGTGAGTAGTATCATTTAATAGTAACATGAAATAAAGAATATCTTTAACTGTTATTAGTGACTTGTTTAGGTTGTCCTAGAGTTAATCCTTCAAAAAGAACATTATTCTTTTTTTTTTTTTTTAATTTTAAAAGCTTGTTTTACATTCAACATAACACATACGTTTAGTTTCATTCCCCACTCGCCATGTCCAACCCTAACCCAGTCTCCTCCCCTCCCTACCCTGTGACCCTCCCCCGTGCCCCTCATATTTATGCACTCCCATTGGTCCTGCATTTCCTCAGTTTGAATGTCGGTCCTCTGGTGTCCCATGGTCTATTGCTCTAAGGGATGTATTGCCATAGAGTATGTGAGTGTGTCATCCTGGATTGAGTGGTTGGCGTGTACATCTTGTTAACTATTGGACTGAGAGGCCGCCCCTGGGGGTGAGTTTTATTCCAGGCTCAGAATGTATTCCAGGGCCATAGTATTGGGAGTCTCACCAGATTTCATCTGACCAGTGATTCTGTTCATTATTGAGTTTTGGAATTTTGTTCCACTTTTTCCCTCCCACTCTCTCCAGGATCTCCAGATTCGATCCTTTCCTGAGTGGTTGCCATTGGTATCCAGGCACCATCTAGTTCTTCTGGTCTTGAGGTCCATCATGTCCTAGGGCTGGTTGTTTCTAAATGCCCCCCCCCCTTTTTTTTCATTCTTCTTCACTTCTGACTCTAGGAGACCATTAGCTTCATCTTATATGGCCACTTGAAAGCTTTTAAGACCCCAGTCATTAATCGCCAATGTAGGATGTGGAGCAACACTTTTATGAATTTTGTTGTGCCAATTGAGAAAAAAGAACATTATTCATACCACAACCATGCTAGATAAAATAATACACAACACATTGGGTATAGATGAGTGAACTCCTTTCATTCACAGGGACATGCAAAAATTAATAATCCATAGTGTGGTAATAGTGCCATGACTTTATTGTGCAAATAAGTATGTTTTAGGGGATTTTTGTGAGGTTTGAGTGTGTGTATATGTGTGTGTATATGTGCTTTTAGTGAGGTCAAGCATTCTTCCTTCAAAGATAATGACCATGCTTTCTGTTTTCACTTCTCTTTGCTGAATGCTGGGTCAGTGTGTTTTAGTAGAGGGAATATTGGCTTTGGAAGAGGAAATCAAGAGTCCAGTAATGATTCTGATGCAGTCAGTTGGTTGTGTGACCTTTGGGGATCCATATCACTTACTGGGGGCTCCACTTTTTTATGGGTAACATTTAGGGGTCAGAGAGTATGCCCTCCAAATATCTTTCTATAATTCTGGTTCATGATAGTTTTCTTTGTTTGAAGCACAATTCAATTAAGTTTACAGGATTAAATACATGAAAAGAGAGTTGCTATTATAAGGATATATTAGTCCAAATGGATTGTGAAATACGAAAGAAGCCCCTTGATTCTAGTTTCTTCTGCACCGCACATGATGCTATGTACTAAAGGTGTTAGGGTAGAAGATTGCTGGGCCTGAAACATTCCAGAGAAGGGAAAGCCTGGAAGAAATCCCTGCCTAGACCACTGTGTTAAAGTTTTTATTTTATAATTTTTTTTTACCTCGTCTGAAAAGAAATGGAGAATCTAATTATCCTGGGACAAAAATAGATCATGTTATTTTTGTATATGTTCATGTGTATATTTGAATAAATTGAAAGAAACAAAAAGAATTGTCTCACACTGAAACAAGACAGATTGGAACTGTCTTCTACAATTTTCTTGAAATTAGGGGTTACAGAATACAGGAACGAATTACCAGGGAGGCTGTGGAATTTCTTTCTTTGGAGAGTTTTAAAAAGAGAACAGATGCACATCTGTTCATCTGCCTGAACAAGATTAGGTTGTGCTAACGAACTCTTAAGGATCCTTCAAGTTCTATGACATGATTCCCACCAAAATACCCAGATGCCTCCATCTCGCCTATTGAGGATTCAGTCTCAAAGTCAGCAGTATGGAAAATGCTTAGGACATTTACCTTCCTCTCTACCATCCTCTGTACACTCTGGTGGCATAGTGGTTAAAGCATTCAGGTGCTAACCAAAACATCAGCAGTTTAAATCCACTAGCCGCTCCTCAGGAGAAAGATGAGGCAGTCATCTCCCATAAAGATTTACAGCCTTGGAAAGAAACCCTAAGGGCAGTTCTACTCTATTATAAAAGAGTCACTGTGAGTCACAATTGACTTGATAGCAGTGGGCTCTACCTTTATTTGAAATTAAAAATGAACTACACTCATCAGAATGGGGACTGTGATGGTTCAGGAGGTGAATTCTCACTTTTCTTGATGAGATCTGGGTTTGATTCCTGGCCAATACATCTCGCCTGCAGCTACCGCCCGTCTGTCAGTGGAGGTTTGCATGTTGCTGTGATGCTTAACAGGTTTCAGTGTAGCATCCAGACTAAGATGGACTGGGAAGGGAACTTGGCAAACTGCTTCTAAAAATCAGCCAATGAAAACTCTATGGATCAAAATGATCCAGCCACACAGATTATGGAGATGGTGCAGGACAGGGCAGTGTTTCATTCCGCTGTGCATGTGGTCACCATGAGTCAGGAGCCAACTCAACAGCAACAATAGCAAGCCCAGCAGAATGCTTGAAAAAAAAAGAGGGGATTTGCATTCTTAACCAATACAAATAGAAAAAAATGTTTAGGAAGTCTGTGAATGATGATTCAGAAGACCTGGGTTTTTTGTTTTTTTTTAATTGTGATTTGAGTGAAAGTTTACAGAGCAAATTCATTTTCCGTATAGCAGTTCATACACATTTTGTTTCATGACTTTGATTACAATTCCCATAATGTAACAGCTCTCTTCCCACTTCCTCCTTGTGGGTTATCTTTTCCATGTGTCTTTTCCTATGTGTTCTTGCCCTCTGAACTAACTCCCTATGCAAATGCTGCCCTTCCGATCTCCCATGATTGATTGTTTTAAGGAGTATATCTACATGGGATAAATGTTAACCTTAAATGACTATCTATTGCTTGCCTGGAAGCCATCGGGAGTGAGTGCAATTTCAGGCCTGAAGGGTGACTAGGGGCCATAGCCTTGGGCCCTAGTTTCACCAGTGTCTATTAGACCAGTTTGCCTGGTCTTTTTCATGATTTTGAGTTTTGTTCCACATTTTTCTTCTACTCTATCCAAGGACTCAGATCTTCTTGATGTTAAAATTAACTCTGTGATCTTGGGCATTGCAACCTTTCTGAATTTCAGTTTTCATATTTTAAAAATAAGGAAATGAAGCCTGATAATTTTCAAGTTAAATTCCAGGTCCATTCTCTGCTTCCAGGAAACACTTTGTAATTCGTATTTTAAACATTTAATATAAAAGAGTTTACAGGCTCTTTGAGTTTTTTCTAGAAAACATGCCAACACTATCTCTTTGGAGAAGTGTGTATTTATGCCCACTTTATGTTCTCCTATTAATTTCTTACTGCTTTCTGGGTTTCCACAACGCAGCTCTGTTTAGTAACGGCTTATGGTTGCTGTGGCTCATAGTTGTCTGGAAAAGACTTGTCTCCAAATTACAGTGGCTTTCTTTTTCTTGCCCTGCAGCAACAAATGATGGGAGAAATATGTGTTTGTTTCTGTTCTTCAGAGCCAGAGAACCTTAAGTGTAAAATTCTTAACCCTCTAGTTTAATTCAAATGCAATGAGTCACAAAGTAAATGGGAACCACTGGTAGCTTATCATGGGGATTATGTAAATTAAATTAATTTTTAGAATCAGATTGTATTAGTTAAGCCTGGGATCCTAATTTGTACTGACAAAAATGTCAACTTAGCCTACCAAGGTGCCTGAGACTTACTGCCCAGATAATGGCTGAAATTTGAACTTGGCAGTTTTATGGATTGGTTTGTATCTAAAAAGCAGACAGCTTTTAAAAGCCCCAAATAAAGGTTGCTTTCTGTGGACACCTACGGCGTGACTATTTATAAAAGTACCTAATCATTTTTTTCCCTTCTAAAAGTGCTATTGGCAGAATAAGGCTTGGTATTTAATCCATAACCTGTTATCCACTGCACCCTACCGTGGCAAAGAACATACAGCGCCAGAAGAAAGAGATCAAAAAAGCATTAAAAATGTCAGGCCCACAAGACCATGTTTAAATTATTAGGTGAGATGAGTCTTGTATTTAACAATGGCCTGGCACACCCCGAGGCCCAACTTCCTCTCTTCTTGCTATGTCCTGATGGGTTATTGCAATCTGCTCAAGAAATTGAATTTCAGTTTGTTTCAATAGCATTTTCTGGTAAATATGACTCTGAAATCTCGTTTGTGAATCTTGATGTAATAATCAGAAGTAATTGAAGCATGCACAAGTCACAGAGTCTTATGACATGTTTTTAAACAAGTATTGACTGATAAGAAACTAACAAAAACTGGAAATCTGACTCCTTCAAGAAGCAGTGCAATAGACTTTTTGCTGTAATTATGCAGAGTTTGGCTTAAGAAATGGTGTTTTCAAGTTTTCTTACCCTTCCTAAAAGAGTTTGGGTACACATTACTGACAGACAAGGTTGCGATCCGAGTTACAGAGCTAATCATCTGAGGACTGGAGTTAATCATTTGTCAGTCCTATGGTTTGGATTAACCAGGTCGGTCAACCTCTCGCTCCTCACTCCTTGGTGGCCTCTATGGATAAGAACTACTCTTGGTAACAGAGCATGCAAAATCAACTCCAAATGACAACATTTATGTAAATCAGCACAGATCTGGAATCTGGTTGTTTTGTAAACTAATTTCCCTTAAACAGATAAGATTGTAATCTCTTCTACTTATGCGTACATATCCATGCATATTTATAGATACAGACATAGCCCATATGAGCATTATAGGCACTATATCTATCCTTACCTTCCAAAGTGTCTGCTAGACTTCCATTTTAGATACTAAAAAAGAGAAATAATAGAACAAACCCTGCAATTTACATCTCTAAGCTGTATAAGAGTCAAAAAGTTATTAGAGTAGTGTGTACCATTCTCCTTTTGCTCCAGATTTAAAGGAGGTGAAAAGCATTCATGGATAAGAATTTGAAATTCAAATGATGGAAAAAATAGTCTAAAATGTTGGCTTCCACAGATTCTGACCTTAAGTACAATTGGCAGTGAATTTTTATCATCATGCACTAAGGAAAAGGGGAATGGACTGTGTGTAGTACTCGCAGAAGATTAATGATAAAGATAAGTATTTGAAACCTTTTGATGCCTGTCCGCCTAATTGAAGGAAGTAGAAGAAAGTGATAACACAGAGAGCAAACATAATAGGGAGAAAATAATTAACACCATCATTAAGCAAAACTTACCATTTGTTCGCATTTCTTACATACACTAATTCCAGTTAGATTGAGACTTTATATGGAGCAAATTTCTTTCAAAGATAATGAACTACTGCTCTTCAACATGCAATTTGAAAGAGTAAATGTCACTTTATCCACAGCAGTGTCAGGGACTGGCAGAAAATTTGTGATATAAACATATTATTTTTCTGAACAGAAATCTTGAAGACCATGGAACTCATTAGAACTATCATTCCACCTGTGGAAACTGAAACAGAGAGGATTGACATAAGCATCTAGGGATTTACAGACGTAATACTTATTATCACTAATAGGAGTCAGGTACCTAAGTCCCAGAACGTCTAGATGAGACTATGCCCTTAAGTATTTGGTGTGTTCTTCTGAAGAGATGTTATTGTAATCATGGTTATTTTAAGTTTAATGTAATTGGAACAAAAGCATAACACACAGTGCCTTGAGTTTTCCCCAATGTGATTTATATGATTTGTAGAAAAAAATTTCTCACACTATAAGATATTTTCTTCCGGAATTATTTACTAAAAATTTTAGAAGATTCAGTTTAATGTTGTTAAAATATGAGTATAAAATAGTTTGACTGTTGGGGTTGTGCTCTGTTGTTTTGGTTTTTCTTGCATATCATATCCTCAATAAACATTACCTTATTTCCAGAGAAATAGTATTGTTTTTTGATTCCCAGAAAAATGCAAGATAAATACAGTGACATGTTTTTCTACCTACAAGAAGTATAATCTTATCAGGGAACTAAAGAAGGCTTCGTTCATAATAACAACTAAAAAATAATCCCTATGTAACCCTTGGCACATTTGTAATTATTTATATATTTTAAATTATATCTGGACTGTCTAACTAATGGTTTCACAAAGTCAAATGGAAGAAACATTTACAGATGACTGAGTTTAAGAAAAAGCTTCCCAGAGCACATGAACTCTGAGTTGGGTTTTGAAAGAGTGAGGTTTGAATTCTCAGAAGGAAAATAAGGGAAATTTTTAAGAAAGAGATCTATGAAAAACTCTGTGCAGTTGTACTTAGGTGAGAGACATCAGGGCAGTTCGGAAGAGCTAAGAAGACCCCAGGTATGGTGACTGGGCAGGGCCTAGAGCAGAGACCCACAGGACTAGCCAGAGTATGGCTCCTTAAGTGTGTGCTTTAAATGAAAGCCATGCAGCTAATAGCTGGACCCAGATTTGACCTCCAAATCGCCCTTTCTGATTTTTTTTTTTTTTTTTTACTTGCCATTTATCTACTGGGATTATATATGTATTATATATATACGTATTTTACACACACACATATATATATATGATTGAAATTTATTTTAACCCGATTTTAACCAGATTTCAACACCCCAGATTTTTAAGCCTGGGGTTTAGCAAGAAGGAAATGCACTCTGTGATTTGCAGCCCCTAGAGAAGCCAGAGCTTACTTCCTGCCATGAGAGAGCTCTAAGCGGGAGACTGTGGTCAACATTTTTGTCGTAGATAGCTGTCATGGAGCTAGTCCCTGACTCATGATAACCCCCTGCACAATAGAACAAAATGCTGCACTATCCTGCGGCATCCCCCCGATCAGTTGTGGATTGCCCACTACGACCCATAGGAATTTCGTTGACTGAGTTTTGGAAAGCTATCACCAGGCCTTTATTTTTAGTCTGTCTTAGTCTGGACACTCCACAGAAATCTGTTCAGCATAACAATATGCAAATCGCCTCTGACAGACAAGAGGGGCTGTGCATCAAGTGCATCGGCCAGGCTTCCAACCCGGGTCACCTGCAGGAAAGGCAAGAACTGTACCGCTGAACCATCACTGCCTCCTGTGACCAACATGCTGTTATGTTGTCAGGTGTCATTGAGTTGATTCTGACTCCTAGTGACCCAATGTGACAGAGTGGACCTGTCCCATAAGGTTTCCTAGGCTCTGGTGTCATAGTGCCTAAGCCATTTGACTGCTAACCAGAAGGCTGGCGGTTCAAATCCACCAGCCACTCCTCAAAAGGCAGGTCAGGCAATCTACTTCCGTAGTGATACTGCCTTGGAAACCCAAAGAGGCGTTGCTGTGAGTTGGATCTGACTCGATGGCAGTGAGTTCGGTTTTGTTTTTTGGTAATCTTTACAGAAGCAGATCATCAGGTCTTTCCTTCTGAGGAGCAGCTGGTAGACTCAAACTATGGATCTTTTAGTTATCAGCCAAGTGCTTAACTGTTGCACCACCAGGTCTTGTGACCAATATCCAAGAAACTCAAACCCATTGCTGACAAGTCCATTCTGACTCATAGAGACCAGATGGGACTGGGTAGAACTGCCCCACAGGGTTTCCAAGGCTATTATCTTTGCAGAAGCTGACTGCCACATCTTTCTCCCATGAAGCAGCTGGTGGGTACAAGCTACTGAGCTTTCAGTTAGCAGCCACGTGTGCAACCACTGCACCACATCCTGCTCTAGAAATGCTCTCAAATTATTTTCCATAAGAACTTCTCTTTCTTTTACCTTATCTATAGCACCCCGTTCAGTACTCAGCACTCATGCTTTTGATTTCACTTCCTGGCCACTGACAGAAAACTCAAACGCAATAATGAGGAATCAGCTCTGTCTGTATCACTACGCAGAAACTTGATTCTACGCACTTCTGTGGAACACTGGCTGAAGAACTCAGGAATTAATTCAGCTGATTAGCTAGACAATTCGGTAACGAATTCCCTGTGAAACAGTGGTTTAGAAATTTCAACTAACTGTTCTAATAGTGATGTGGACACAGCTGCAAAAAAGACGTTCTCATTTGTAACAGGATACTACTACTTGTTCCCTCTCTTTCCAAGCCTGTAAAATAATGACGAGCATAAAAGCTCTCTCAGCATCTCAGGAAAGGGTGCTACATAAATACAAGCTTTTTCTTCGCTGAAAATTATATATATATATATATATATATATATATATATATATATATATATATATATATATAACATAAGCTAAGAATACTTTCATCCTTAAGTGTAAAGCATAACGAAAATAAAAATCAAAGCTTTGGTTAATAGTCTTTTACCATTTGTATGGAAAATATCCATTGAGGAGATCAATATTATTACTGTTAATACATTTACACAGCCTATGTTTAACATGTCTGTCATATATTAAGGGAAAAGTATTTTTGAAGACATTGGATTTTAAGAAGGAAAAAATTAGAAAAACATCAAGTTGAAGTTATTATTTTTAATGATTGCCAAATCCAACATTGCTTCTGCTTCAGTAGTATTTGAACTTGTTAACCCGTGTTTCTGAGTCTATATTCATCGGCAAATAATTAGGAAGGATGTCTTTCATAAGTAATTGATGTAAAGGCTATTTGACTTCTAAATTTACAAACGGCTATTTTAGCATTTAAAAAAATATATGAAGATTATGTGTGTGTTTAATTAGTGAAAATGGATATTTTGTCTCTGCCTGGGAAGAATTATTATAATCTGAGTCATTAAGAAAAGTATACTGAATCGTGATGTTTTTACAATATAACATTAATCTGATTATATTACCAAAAAAAAAATTGTCAAGGGGACTATCGGACTTGGCATTACATAGTAGTGTGAGGAGTAAGGGAGTAAGAGGAAATTCAACATAGAAATTAAATAGTTACAAAAATAGAAATGTTCTCTGTCCAAAGTTTGGAGTTCTTGGCTCGCATGCCTAGTTTGTAAAAGAAAAATCAGCAGAATAAATTAAACTCTTTCTTTGGCACCAGAAAGCCAACTCTCAAAGTAGATGTGGAAAATGCTTATGTTAAATTGTCACTCAGGCATTTTTCTGAGCCCTTTGGCTCCAGGACCCATCCATGGTATGACCTGGCTCATTCCTTCCTTCTGTCCTGTACTCTGCCCATTGGATCCTTGCTCCAATGAGCCAAGTCTTCATGTCCATAGCAAAGCCCTACTTCTGAGTTAAACTGGTTGATGTTGAGTCAATTCTGACTCTGATTCATGGTGACACATGTGTGTCAGAGTAGAACTGTGCTCCATAAGGTTTTCAATGTCAGATGTTTTGGAACTAGGTCACCAGGTCTTTTTTCTGAGCTCCTCTGGGGACACTCAAACTGCCAACCTTTCAGTTAGTACATTAGTGTTAATCATTTGCACCAATACTTTATACCAAGCAGCAAGGGCAGAAGGGTAGAAGACTGGAGTATGTAAGAATGGAGGCAGAAGGAAGCCATAAGAAGGATCTGGCAATGAGAAAAGAACAGAAGTGTAGCTACCTATCCTGCCCATACCAACACAGATACAACTCCAGGGCCTCAGAATAGAGTTGCAAAGCCTTGGAAATCATACACACTTTTTCAAAGTGCTTCCTTAATCCCAGTCTTTATAAAATAATGATAACTCAACAACCTTCAATTAGTTAGAATTTTTTTTTTTTTTAACTTATCTGTGTGTGTTTTTTTAGTGACAGTCAAATAAACAAGGTCTTGCCATTTTTCTCTTCTTCCAATACCTAAAAAGTTAGAAACTCATCACGGAGTAAAACTTAGTAAAAACAAAAAGATAATCTTCAGAAAACTGAAGGTCCATCAGATGAAAAAGGAATTGAGTGTGGTCTTAGAGTCAATGGAGGGAAGAACTCACTGCCATCAAGTCAATTCAACTGATGGTGACCCTTCCTTGTGTTTCCAAGGCGTAGCTCTCTGACTTGATGGCACATAACAACAACAACAACATCTCTACGGAAGTAGATTGCCCAGTCTTCCTTTCAAGGAGTGGCTGGTGGATTTGAACCTCCAGCTTTCTTGTTAGCAGTCAAATGCCTTAGGCACTACATCACCAGAGCCTCCCCCTCCAATGGAGGGAAGCTACATGAAATATTGAAGAAAAATCTTTGAGGTCCAACTGTTTGCCGGAGGTAAAATAAGGAAGGATGGGGAATCATCAAACTGGAGTCAGTGACGGAAAGGAATCATCTTTCTATGAAACATGGAATAACAAGGTTTCTGCTAAGCTTGCCATGAGATATCTTGGGATTAGGGAATACTTTAGCTAGTAGGTCCCCATCTGAACTCAGTGTGTCTCCTCTTCCTATAGATTTTTGAGCTCAATCTTAGTAGGAATGCTGTGGAGAGGATTCAGACTCTCAAATTAGTAGATCACAATGATCTCAAAGACTCTTTTCATCATCTCCTTGAAAATTGGTTTGTCTTTCATCATAATTCAGTGGCAAGTTCTGGATCTTCTGGTGTATTTGAAAGTTACAAATGTGAGTAACTTGAGTATTCAGGGCTTGTTTTTTCATCTGTAATTTACAATACCAAAACCCAAACCCATGGCTGTAAAGTTAATTCCAACTCTTGACAGCCCCATGTGTTAATCTTGGCTTTAATCTTTGTGGAAGCAGATCACCAGGACTTTCTTCTGCTGTACTGCTGGGTGGATGTGAACCAACAGTCTTGTTAGGTTGGTAGTGTAACATAAAGTGTTTGCACCACCCAGGGACCTATAAAATGTAGTATTGGTCTATGATCTCTTAGATTTATTCCCACTGTACAGTTTTGCTTAGTTCTATTCATGGGGGTCACCTTAACTCTAAGTAGCAACTCCAGGGAATTCCAGATTCCTGCCCTTAGAGAAGCAAACTAGAGTAAACTATGCCAAGTGCATTTGTCAGCCTTGGTTAAGTCCAAGTCACCAAGTATAGGCATAGTCTTAGGTATCAGCTTTGTACTTGTTTAGCCAGAAACTATTGCTGAAACAGTTTTTCTAAACACTGATTAAAATTAAATTCCTAACATTTAAGACAGAAGAGAAGAAGGAAGTAGGTTGCTAAATTTGTCTCTGTCTTTTCAAATTCATGTCATCGTTTATAAAGTTGATTCCTTCTCTGATTTTTTTACTGCTTCTGACCTGTGGCTAGTGGAAAATAAATGACTTTTCAAAATAGCACATAGAAACTCCCTTTTGGAGAGCATTCATTTCACAGGCATTGTGTAATAAAAGCTTGTCATGGGAAATACTGAATTAAATCAAGCTAAATCAGCAGCCCACCAAGCTCAAGCTCACTGCCATCAAGTTGATTCCAACTCATAGCAACCCCCATTAGGTTTCTGAGGCAGTAAATCTTTATGGAAGCAGATTGCTCCATCTTCCTTCTGCAGAGCAACTGATGGGTTTGAACCACCAACCTTCTGGTTAGCAGGCAAATGTGTTAGACACTGCATCACCAGAGTTCCTTAAGTTAAATGAAGGTTTCATAAATGTGGGACTTCTCAGAGCATTTAATCTGCTCATATCAATTGTGGTTATTCATGAAAATAGTGTTATGTGCAGCATTCCCAAATTATTTTTGGGAAAAATGTTTTTTTTCCTTGAAATATTTCATTCAAATAATATTTTAGGGACCATATTTTATAGAATCTACTTCTCTACTATTTCTGCTTCCTACTAAAAATGAGGAATAGCTACCAGCAGATTGGAAGATGATGGAAAAGTAATATGATGTAGGTAATTTGCCATAACTAAAAGGAAAAAAGCAATCAGTATTTTATAGAAATATCTGAAATGTGGACTGTTTTTTAAAAGATATACAACAATTTCAGGAATCTCCAACTTATAAAATCAATTCCTCCTGGAAGGGTTCCCAAAGGACCTGCTTTAACCCAATGGGGGTAGCTGTGAGTTGGAATCAACTGGATGGCAGTGAGTTTGGAGTTTTGGCTTGGAGTTGCCCTCAAGTTGACTCTGACTCGTGGGGACTTCATGTGTGTTGCATTAGAACTGTGCTCAGTAGGATTTTCTTTTTTTTTTTTTTTATTGTGATTTGGGTGAAGATTTGCAGAGCAAATTCACTTTCCATACAGCAGTTCACATACACTTTGTCTCATGACATTGACCACAGTTTACCACAATGCAATAGCTCCCCTCTCACTTCTTCCCCATAATTACCTCTTCCCAGTTGTCCATCCCTCCATGTACTCCTGCCCCCGACCTGTCTCCCTGTGCATAAGCAACCCTTCTTTCTCCCATGATTGTTCTCTCCGAGGAGTATATCTACCTGAGGTAAATGTTCAACTCATATGCCTGTCTTTTGTTTGGCTGGAAACCACAGGTGTGGGTTCAATTCCAGACCTGAAGGGCAGCTAGAAGCCATAGTCTCAGTGGTTCTACCAGGCTCTATTGGACCAGCAAACCTGGTCCCCCTCCTGTTTGTTTTTTTTTTCCCCTAAATGATTTTGAGTTTTGTTCTACATTGTTCTCCCTCTCTATCAGGGATCTCCTACAGAGATCCCCTTCCAAGTGGATGACAGTGGTAGCCGGGCACCATCTAGTTCTTCTGGTCTCATAGTTGTATAGGCTGCAGATTGGATGGTATACCAGTCGCTAGGACTAATTGTTTCCATGAACTTTTGTTTTCTTCATTCCTTTCCTCTGGACGAGGAGAGACCCATCATTGCATCTAGATGGCAGCTTGCTAGCTTTTAAGATCCCAATCACTACTCATCAAAGTAGGAGGTGGAACAATGTTTTGTATAGTATGTTATGCCAATTGAGCTTGATGTCCCCTGCGATTATGTTCCCAAGCCCACAGGTTCAACTACTCGCTCCCTCTGGGTAGCTGGCTGTGACCAAGCAGTGCCCACAAACTTGCTCCTTGTCAGCTCTACTATACACCTGGGAATTCTGATTGTTCACATAAACTTATAGTCTGCCAACCCTGTACATGTTCTTGGATAAACTCCCCACTTCATAGACATACCTAATAGTTCAGCCTGTCCACCCACATCTATCCACCCATATACCCATGTTTGCCTTCACTGACAACACAGTACTGTATGTGCAAAAGGGTTCATCTTTGTTGTCTGTACCTCCCATGTACCTCTCTATGTCTTTCTCATCCTCCATGCCACCATATTTGTCACTCCCATTTGGTATATTGCCCTTCTCTTCACCCAAATCCACACTTATCTCTCTCTCTCTAACAGCATTCCCCCCCCACCCCACCCCTGTAACCAAAAAAGAAAATTTCCTTCTGTAGATAAACCTTTCCTTAACTTTTACAATAATGGACTAATACAATATTTGTCCTTTTGTGATTGACTTATTTCACTCAGCACAATGTCCTCCAAGTTCAACCACATTATGCGGTGTTTTGCAGATTCTACATTATTCTTTAATGTTGCATAGTATTCCATCGTGTGTATGTACCATAGTTTGGTTATCCATTCCTCAGTTGATGGACACCTAGGTTGTTTCCATCTTTTGGCTATTGTAAATAGTGCTGCAATGAACATGGGTGTGCATATATCTGTTCTTGTCATGGCTCTCACTTCTTTAGGGTATATACCTAGTAATGGAATGGCTGGGTCAAATGGTATTTCTAATTCCAACTTTTGAAGGAATCACCATATTGCCACTCCTGCTCTCTTACAGTTGCCATTTGCTTGATATATCTTTTCCCAACCTTTTATTTTCAGTCTATTTTTGTCTTTATCTGTCAGGTGTGTCTCTTGTAGGCAGTATATTGTTTGGTTTTGTTTTCTTAACCAATCCAAGTTCTGTAACTACATAGTCTTTTCCCTCTTTTTGTTTGTAGTTGTCCTCACTTGCCAATTGATATATCTGGTTCCCTGTTTATAATCTTGTAAGCTCATTTTACTTTGGATATGTCCATAGCTGTGGTTTCTGGGTTATGTCATCTTGTGTATTAATGGTCGGTTGTTATTTGCTGTTTTTAGTTCTCTGTTTGAAGGACTCCCTTTAGAATCTCTTAGGATCTTGCAGGGGCCACACCATTGTGCATGGAAATCCACTACCACTGGTGTTTCACTGTTGACAACTTAGTCTTGAAAGTCAGGCCCATCCTGGATGTTAAAGGTTGTGGTACAGACTCTGTTGGTGTGTATTGTTTGGGCTGGGCTGGGTGTTGTTGCCAGGCCACCAGGATGGCACTGTGGGATCTGTAGGGCCCTTGATGTGAGGGGTGCCCAGTGGCCCTGAGGGGGCTTCCTGGAGATGACTGAGGCCAGGTACCTCCCCAGGAGAACTCGCTGAGCCATCTCCCTGTAGCGTGAGCAGAGGATGCACAGCCCAGCCCTCCCCGCCCGGCCCTCAGTACGATTTTCAATGGCTGTTTTTTCTGAAAGTAGATTGCCATGTCTTTCTTCCAAGGCATCTCCGGGTAGACTTGAACCTACAACCTTTCAGTTAGCAGCCAACTGTGTTAACTATTTGTACCACCAGAGACTCTGAACACTATGAGCACTTATTTGCCCCAAAACAATTCAAGAACCATAATGCTGAAACACTTGCTTTCTCTTATCTCCCCCTGTGACTATCTACATTATTAATTCTCTTAATAAACTTCTGTTCATAGGTAGATACAGTGTGATTAACTTCAGCCCTTGTCATTAGAAAAGTTCAGAGACACTAGACTTAAATATACAGTAGTGAGATGTTAAATCATTATGTGTTCTGGTTTTGGTGAAAAAATAATTTCCTTCCTTTATGGAATCATTACTCAAAGGAAGGAAAGTAGAGCACAGCATTTCTTCTCCTTTGCTTACCTGTTTTGTTTTCACAACTGTGTCTTTAGAATTATTGGAGGTAGCGGGACTTTTTGTACCATTTTCTAGCATATATTGTATTTAAGAGAAGAGTGTATTTGGAAATGTTCACTTTGTGCTACATTTTATTTTAGTCAACTTGACCATATTCCTTTTTCCTTTTTGGTAAGCTTGCCATAAAGATGTCTTGAGGCTGGGGAGTACTTTAGATAGTAGAATGGAGTTATATATTTTTATGGTTGCTACAATCAAGAATCTGTCTCAATGTGCTGACCCTTTATGTGGGCATATGGTTAAACTTAGGTGCCCCTTGCCTTTAGACTACTGGTAAAATTTATGGCCACTGCTTTCCTTTGCTTCTAAACACACAATTATCTTTAAGGTCCATGTAAATCATAAGTCCACCTAGGTCATTAAAGTCTTTTCTCTCCATGAGTTTGTTCCTAATACAGAGATACTAAAAAGCTAGCTCTATGCCAGTTAATTACCCAGTAGGTAACACAAGTTAGTGAAAAAAAAAAAAAAGATAAAAATCATGTAAACTTGTGGTTAGACCAAATAACCAAAGATTCTCTGAATACCCTGTTTTTCAGCTGGTGTATATCTTGTCATGTAGAACTAACTCTATTGATATTTGAAGTATTTTATGTCCACAGATATATTTCTCATTATATAAATTATTCACTGTGTTATAAATTGAGTTTTTATTGTGGAATATATGCTAGAGTAGCAAGACTACTAAAACCCAGCCAAGACACTTCAAGCACAGCCACCACTTGTCTGTCACTGGATGTGTGTGTGTTGTTACGGTGCTGAATAGGTTTTAGCAGAGCTTCTAGACTAAGACTAGGAAGAAAGACCTGACAATCTACTTCCAAAAGTAAGCCGTTGAAAACCCTATGGATCACAACTGTCTCATCCAGTACCCATCATGGAGACGGCACAGGACTGGGCAATATTTCATTCTGTTGTTCATAGGGTAATCATTGAGTTGGAGACCAACTCAGTGGCAGCTAACAACAACGGTAAGAAGACTAGTGGCCTGGTTGTCTGTATCTGATACAGCTGTCTCTGACTTAATAGAATTTCAAATAATGAAAGAGAGCAAATGCTCTAAGCATGAATGCATCAAACTCCAAAGATGACTTGTGACAAACAGTACGCTGCTTTCAATAAACATTAGGGATTAAGGAAAAGGAAAATCTCTCTATGACATGATCTATTTTTCTCATGTGCATTTCATTCTAGTATTATAAAAAACATTAGGCCCATATCTAAAAGAGCCTGTTTCTAGTTTTGATTAGCTTTGTGGTTTGAACTTTAAGGAAACTTTAAAGTTCTACTGAACAAAATCACACAATTTTGTCTTGAAAGTTAGTGTCCACTGCCCATCCTAAAATTCGGCTCAACCCTTCTTTTATCACTAATGCCACTAAAAGTATGAGTTATTTAATCTGTGCCACTAGACCCATTTTTCCTCAGCTTTTTCCTTTCTACTTTTTCAGAAATTGTGTGTAGTCATTTCAGGGTAAGAAACTCCCCCATTCAGAGTGAGTAATGTCACCTACTTGATGCTGAAAAGGTTCTACTGTAATTACTACCAAAAGAAAAGGAGAAGGAAAAAAAAACAAAACAAAAAACCTTTAAAAATGAGTACTTGCCAACTTTAGTTCCTGTAGCTCTGATTAGAAAACTACTTAGACCCCCACCAAATAATTACTAATTAATCAGGAGGACATTTTTTTTAACTCTTAAAATTAGTACGTCAGGTCCTATTGTCTAAAACAGAATTATTGTTTTATTTTCATATTCTAAAGGCAACTTGAGGATTATGACTCCGTGATGCTATAAGCCAGAGTCAGAACCTTTCCAGAATGGGAAGTTGCACCCTGGTGCAGCCACCGTACCAATTAAGGAGACTTTTAGAGCAAATTTAGCTCTGTACGCTAATAGCACTAATCTAACTACAGATCATTAAATCAGCTGGGTACATCAATGGAAACACTTAATGGATTTAGTGTTTTTTTTTTTTTTTTTTTTAAATCAAAACCTACTGTGGTATACATAAACTGCTTTGTTTAACTCTAGTTACTGAAAGCTGCTTTACTTTGTTGAATTTTGGCAGTTATACTGGGGCAAGACCTACCATCATTCCAAATAGTATTTTTCAGAATAGGAGTGTATGGTCATGTTCTGAGAGAGTTAGTTATCTTTGGACTGATAGATCCCCCTGGGAGATAACAATAGCTAGATCCTCGCTACCTAAATTCCAGCCTGTTGTAGACCAGGTAATACACAATTTAGAAAATAGAACTTTGCTCTGTTTCATTTTTTATGCCTTTGTCTCTTTCCTTCTCCACAAATTCCAACCTCAGTTGGAAAAGAGCAATCAAGCCCTACAATGGGGTGTAATGTATTATTTTAATTCTCTCTTTCATCCTAATTATCATTCTGTCCATTTTGTGAAGGAGCAACCGAGATTCACAGAGGTTAGTAAAGTAACCTGATAAGGGCATCTAGCTAGTCAGGGGCAAAGAGTGTAGGGAAAGATTAACTTTGATCACATTTGTCCCATTTCAGCTCATTTGACTGCTGGGCAGTCAGGCAGGTGCCCCATACTGCACCCTTTGATGCTTTGTATAAGGTCTTTCCGGGGGTCATTTCTTGGTAAAAGGAGATTCCTTTTTGGTCAAAAACACTAGTGACTACTCAGGAACAGAGCAGAGACTAGACTCAGTTCTTATCATCTCAGGCTGTTTTCCTCTGACCATATTAAAGAGACTCCCAACTCAATCCAACCAGTGGCCATCAAATTGACTCCAATTTATGGTGACCCCATGTATGTCAGAGTAGAACTGAGTTCCAAAGTGGTTTTTTTTTTTAATTTTTATTATGATTTGGGTGAAAGTTTACAGAACAAATTCATTTTCCATAGAGCAGTTCATACACATTTTGTTTCATAACATTGACTGCAATCCCCACAATCTAGCAGCTTTCTTCCTGCGTCCTCCCTGTAGTTACCTCTTCCCTGTGTCCTTCTTCTCTATGCATTCCTGCCCCCTGAGCTATCTCCCTGTGCAAATAGTGCCCTTCTGATCTCCCATGGTTGATTGTCCTAAGGAGTGTATCTACCTGGTGTAAATGTTCACCCTATATGCCTGTCTGTTGTTTGGTTGGAAGCCATGGATGTGAGTTCAATTCCAGACCTGAAGGGTAACTAAGGGCCATGGTCTCAGGGGTTTCACCAGGTTCCATCAGACCAGTAAGCCTGGTCTTTTTTATGATGTTGAGTTTTGTCGAACATTGTTCTCCCACTCTATCCAGGATCTCCTGAACTGATCCCTTTCTAAGTGGTTGAAAGTGGTAATTGGGCATCATCTAGTTCTTCTGGTCTCATGGTCATATAGGCTGAGGTTCGCATGGTCCACTCGTCCCTTGGACTAATTATTTCTATGCATCTTTGGCCTTCTTCATTTTTCTTTGCTCTGGATGAGGAGAAACCAATTGTTGCATCTAGATGCTGCTTGCAAGCTTTTAATACCCCAGTTGCTCCTCACCAGAGTAAGATGTAGACCAATGTTTTATGTAGTATGTTATGCCAATTGAGCTTAATGTCCCCTGTGATCATAGTCCCATGCCCACAGGTCCAACAACTCACTCTATCAGGGTGGTTGACTGTCTAGGAAGTTATCATAATTTCACCCCCTGTTAGTTCTATTTATATGGACATTCTCACAGCACATACAAATACGTATGTAGAAATATCACCTGCCAACCTTATATATGGTCATGGGCTTATTTCCTTTTGCCTAGACATACCTGATTATTCAACCTGTCTACTCATCTCTTTGCCTACAGATTAATGCTTGTTGTCACTGATAATTCCAAAGAGTTGTTGATGACTGATTTTTTAGAAGTAGCTCACCAGGCCTTTCTTCAGAGGTACCTCTAGGTGAACGCAAACCTCTGACCTTTGAGATACCAGCTAAATACGTTAACCATTTGCACTACCCAGGGACTCCAAAAGAGACTGAATTAACTTAAAAAAAAAAAGAAAAAAAACTTAAAAAAAAATATTCCCTTTGGAAGACTAAGAGGAGAGGAGAAGAATATAGAGAAAATATTCTTTAAAATAAAAACACACACTTAAAGATAGAAGGATTTAAAGCAAATGAGAAGGAAGTAAATGTGTCCAAATGACCCCTCTGCCACTTCTTGATGACTTGGCTTGCTATGTAAATCCATCTTCAAACAATCCAGAAAGGTTTTTTTTTTAATTTTTAATTTTTTTTTTTTTTCCTGGAGAACAGTGGAAAGTTGGCAAGAAGTTAGAATTTTCTATGAAATAGGGAGGTGAACAAGTTGTAAATGATGTTAATATCTTCCAGATGGCACAGTTTTACTTGGGAACTGAATTTAGAGTAATTAAAGGCATGTGAATTTTCTATAAATACTGAACTTTGTGAATCTGACACTGGAAAACGCCATCATTCTTGAAGCATAGTTGTTTTAAGGAAGGCTTCCCTTTTCTCCCATTCAAAATATATCTTTGGGTTTCTTGACCTGGGTTAAATCATTGAAACATTTTCCCAAGTGAAGCTTTTTTTTTTTTTTTTTAATATTCCATGTCAATGAGTTTTGATTATGAAATGAAAATCCCCAGAAATGAAAATTTTAGACTACAAATATTTGCCATTAAAATTATACACTTTGACTGTTATTTTGCCTCACATCTTAAATTCTTTCCCATTTTTATTTTTGAACGAAGCTATTATCACTTTTCTGTGTCTAGACATGTGTGTTGGACCATTTTGGAATTTCTTGTTTTGATTCTGTCATGAGACTGGGTTCACTCCAGAACACTGTCTTCCTATACAGGTTGCACAGGAGTGCCTGTGGGCTGGAGCTCCTAAGTCTGCCACCAGTATTGGTTCAGTTCCCCAGTCCTTCCCTTAGTCTTGCCCTGGATCCCATTACTCTTTGCTCTATCCAGTGATGCAAATAGATGATCCCTCCTACCTTTGGTACTTGATCCAAATCTAAGTTCTGTCTGTTCCTCTAGAGCGTAATCTGTGTGGTAGGCAGAATTATATTCCCAGACTCTGGTGTACACACACTCTCTCACAGTTATTCAATCAAACATCAATGTAGGGGCTGCTGCCAAGGAATTTTTAAGATTTAATGAAGGTACCAAATCAGTTGATGTCAAGAAAAGGAGATTATTCTGGGTGAACCTGACTAATCAGGTGAGCCCTGAAAAGGAAATGAGCATTTCCTGAAGAAGTTTGAAGTATGAGGATAGTTCAGTGTTGGGGAGAGTCTTAAGTTTTGGCTTTGAAGATGGAGAGGGCCATGCGGCAAAGAATGGGGGTGGCCTCTAGGATCAGAGGGCATCTTCCAATTGACAGCAAACAAAACAGACTATACTACAGTTTCAAGGAACTGAATTCTTTCACAACTGTATGAGTTTTGATGAGGATTCCAAGCTCAAGATGGAAAGGCACCCTAGCCAACACCTTGCTTTAGTCTTGTGACACTCTACCATGCCATGCCTAGCTTCTGAACTATGGATATGTGAGATGATGTATTTGTGGTATTTCAAGCTCGGTTTGTGGTAATTTGTTAAGCAGCAATTGGAAACTAACAGTGTGTTACCTACCACATGTTTATTATCTCAGTTTCTCCCCTTAGTTGGTCCTGACCAATCATGACCCATTATAGGCCTCATATCCCCTAACACAATCCTGTTATTATCCTTTTTTATTACTACAATGAAAGCCATTTAATATCTCTTTTGATGTTTTTTCCAGTATAACCTTTTTCTTTAATACTTGCTTTCTTCACTTGTGTAATGCCTTATTTCCCGGGACTATAAACTCTTTAATTCACTAATACCTGGCTTAATATCTAAGGGATTAATCGTCAGTTTCCTACAACTGTAATACAATTAGTGATATTCATTATTATGACACTGAGGCACTATGAAAGCTTAAAGATGAAGTTTTTAATGTGTGAGATTAGCTTTGTGAATTTTCCTGTACTCTCCTTATTGGAGAATTGGTCGTCTGAGTATGATACATATGGGAACCTTGAAGAAACTAATCAGGACTCATTATGGAAAAGATATTAGAAGTACTATATGGTGTTAGGATTTTCTAGAGAATTACCTGGAAGCTAGTGGACAACCACGGGAGTAACATCATGTGGGTCTTTGGGGAGGACAATGACATAACAAAAGACTGCATTTATTTATTTATTTATTTTTGCAAAACATTTTTTTTTTTTTTGGTTCCAAGAGAGGTGATGTGTTGGGGTCCCGTTTACAATCAGCAGAATCAGTGCAGGAGAGATGGTTTGGTAAATATATCCATCAGCCTCTGAGCAGAGTTACCCTGAGCCTCATAGTACCATGCTCTTTGCAGCTGTGGTGCCGGGGCCCCAGACAAAGGAGTCACCCCTGCACTTTGGAACTTGCGCTCATTCTGAAGCTATGCAGGCTTCAGACCCTCAGTCTACTCATTGATGGAACCTGAGTTTGGATGGTAACACCAATGAAGGAACTCAATAGTGAAATGGAAATGTTCCTAAAATAATGAATGGAGTTACAAATATGTCATAAGTGGCTCCTCCACAGAGAAAATGTTATCTTGTGTGCTGATACTGTCCACAGCATATTACTTGGTACAAATATACATAAACACATTATAAAAGTAAAACTAGAAATGCTGTGGGTTAGAAGTTAGATTGTTGTTGTTGTTATGTGCTGTGGAGTCGGCCCCGACTCATAGCGACCCCTCCTTGGATTTCCGAGGCGGTATCACTACAGAAGTATATTGCCCAACCTTCCTTCCGAGTTAATTGTTGATGTATATTAAAAAGATTATCAAAAGAGGGTAAGAAAAACTGAGTTTTAGAAAGTGTCTTAAGACTTAAAAATGAGATCCAGGTCCAAGGCCCAGAGGTCCTGTAATCCTGCTTATAATACACAGAGTGCATTTTTCTGCTTATAATATACAGAGTAAATTCAGTAATTTGTTACATAGAAATGGGAAACTAACAGTGTATTACTTACCCATGTTTATACCTACTCTATGTGTATATATGTGTATATAAGGAGCTCTGGTGGCATAGTGCCTGTTTTGGTTACCTGGTGCTGCTCTGACAGGAATATACCACAAATGGGATGGTTTGAACAAACAGGAGTTTGTTGTCCTACAATTTTGGAGGCTTTAAGTTTGAGTTCAAAGTGCCAGGCTCTAGGGCCTAGGTGAAAGCCCCTCAACCTTGGGCTTCAGCTCTGCCTTCTGCTCCCAGCCCACTGAAGCTAGAGGCTTTTCTTCACTCAGACAGCTGCTGGCTGCTGAGGCTAAAAGCCCAAGATTGACAATTAATGGCCATTAATTCAAGTCCATTGAAAGTCCCAAGATCAACAGAGCATCATGTCAGGCTACTGAACAACCACTCAGCTACTTGCAGGGTTCAATTGTGCCATCAGCTAGAGACCATTCCCAAAGCTGCTTCTTGTATATGGGAAGCAGACCACATCCCTAAAACAGCCACTCAGTTCCTTGTGGTAGATCCCCCTCATGGAGTTGATTGTTAGTCTCTTCATGGGGAATAACTACCACCAGCTTTCCAGCCCCTCAACCAGGCCCAACCAAGTTGACACACAACCTTAACTACCACAGTGCCTAAGGCATTTGACTGCTAACTTGATTGGCGATTCAGACCCACCAGCCACTCCATGGAAGGAAGATGGGGCAATCTACTTCCATAAAGATTTGCTGCCTCAGAAACCCAATGGGGGTCTCTGTGAGTTGGAGTCGACTCAATGGCAGTGTTTTTTTTTTAACGTGTATGTAAGGGAAAAAGTATATATAGGAAAAAATACTTGACTTATTTTAATGAAGGAAATATTTACTTTATCAACTTGGAAACAATCTTTTAAAAGGAATGTGGCAATATAATAACCAAAGCAATATTCTGTCAATAGCATAAGTTTTACAATGTTATGCAGTTTCAGAATAGCCTTCATAGAAATTTCCCATTTGATCACAGGCTAGGATTTGAGAGAACGGCAGGCAGGCCATACCCCCAGACCCATTCCACTGTTCTCAAGATCTTTGGCATTCTTTGGCAGGATTTTCGGTGTTAGATTTTCTAACCTGCTCTGAATCTGGCCGACTCCATCTTGGAGGGGAGTACACCAGGCTGGCTTTAGGGGCCCTGTCCTTTCTACTTATCGTGGGGAATGGGTGGACCAGCATGACCAAGGCTCTGCCCTGCCGCTGCCTTTGCTGGAGCTACCTCTGTTTAGGCCTAGGGTTCTGGCACTGGGAAGAAAACAAAATTGTAGCAACCATTTAGCCCATGCCAACACCCACCAAAGCCTCCTCCCTATTGCTCAAAGTGGACTTTGGTTTAAGTAATGTGGTCCCTGAGCACTCAGACTGAGCAGAAGAACTAGATCAGCTCTGGCAGGAAGACCATTCACTGGGACACTATCAATGCAATGGAAATTTGTAACTTATGTGAGTCCCGTAAACCCAAAGATATTCTCTCTCCCTCACACATGCACACACACACATGTACACACACACCCTTGCACACATCAAGATTATATAGCAGGGGTGCTAATGGTAATACATTCAGCTGCCAACTGAAAGGTTAGAGGTTCAGGTCCACGCAGAGGGAAGAAAGCCATGGCAATCTGCTTCCAAAAAATCATCTACTGAAAATTTTGTGGTGCACAGTTCTACCCGGACACATAGGAGGTCCCCATGAGTCAGAGGCAGCCCAATGGCAGCTGGTTTTTGTGTGCTGGTTTGTTTGAAAAAAGCAGTTAAGAAAAATCAATGAAATATTAATTGATATGACAATTTCCTATCAATAATAACTAATTGAAAGAATGAATTACCTGTAGCTAATTCTAAAGTAATAATGTAGCTAATTCTAAAGTAATAAGGCCATATGGATTTCTGTCCCTTTCCCCCAACTATAGGAAAAGGAGTAACATGGGCAGATGTTAGAATCAAGTTATACACAAAATTAGGCAATGTTAAGAGGTTGCAAATTCCCTCGGGCGTGTGTGTGTTTGTGTGTGTTTGTGAGTATCTTTCCCAATGTTTCCCTAATTCCCTCTCAGACTGTAACAGCTGACATCTGCCTTTTAGGATCACTGTACAGACTAAGATAATACATGTGCCAGCATTTTGTAATATGGAAATTACTGTATGAATGTAAACTATTATTGCCAGTATTTCAGAAAATTTGAGACCAAATCCAATTCATTTTAACTTTGTGATGATACTAAAAGGAAAAAAAGCCACAGAGTCTCATTGATCCATTGGTTAAAAAAAAAAGCAAAACCTTTGATTTACTTCCCAATAAAATACTAAAAAAGATAGTGTTTTCTGACCAAGAAATAATAAATTTTTAGCTAGGCAAACAGGTATTGATTTGCTACTTTATATATAGGTTAGTTAATGCTTTCCAAAATCATATTTTTATGATTGTAAAGGAACAGTTGTCCATTGTAAAAAATTTTTTAAATGTAGAGATGAGTAAGGAACATGACCTCACTCCCCAGAGATTACCACTATTAACAACTTAGTATATTTCTTTCTGGGAGCTCTGGTAACATAGTGCCTAAGACGCTTGACTGCTAACCAGAAGGCTGGCGGTTCAAACCTACCGGCCACTCCTCGGAAGGAAAGTTGGGCAATCTACTTCCGTAGTGATACCACCTCGGAAACCCAAGGAGGGGTCATTATGAGTCAGGTCTGACTGGAGGCACACAACGACAACAACATATTTCTTTCCAGTTCTTTTTCTGCATATGAATAAGATTTGAGAATATACTATATGTGGAATTTTATGTCCTGACTTTGCACTTGTTTTTATCATAAGCTTATTTACTGTGTTATTAACAAAAAACTTTTGTTGAACATATTTAATGGCTAAGTAGTATTTCCTGACATAAATGTACCTAATTGCCTTCAGCATTCCTTCTTATTTCCTTCCCTGTTTCCACTTTTCTTTTCTTCATTATGAAAACTAGGGCTTTAGACAGTACTTTTTGCCAAGATATTTGACTCTATTCCAGATTATTTCCTTAGAGTACCAAAACCATCCCTAAAAATGCAGTTACTAAATAACAGGCTATGAGCACTGTCAGGCTTTTCATGCATCATAGTAAGAATATTGCCAACAGGCCAGAACTGCTTGGGGTGAATCTCACGTAAAATCGCTCAGAAACGCAGATGTAGAGAAATTTGGCCCTTCCTAGCTCCATCATTGTACATATTTATTTCCAAATCCTCTCTCTAATACACTGGGAAAAAAAAAAGTCTGTTCTCTTGTGGGGGATATGTTAAGGTAATTCTTTTCTTGGACAGCAGCAAAGTAATCGTTTGCAGGTTGTTCTGTTGGGATAACCATTAATGCTTTGTGCAAAATAAACCAAAGAGCCAAGCAAACACATTTTTACAGGTGAAAATTATGCTGGCCAACATAATTTCTCACCCTGGTTTATGATGTCAGATATCAGATTTCTCCGTTATTAATGTATTTATGCACGTGGAGGGAGATCCTCTTGAAAGGAGATTAAAGAGACACTACCTCCTAGAATTCTCCTTCCTAACAGTGCAACAATGGCCAGCACCTTGAGGGGCGGGTACAGTAGCTCACTGTATCAGACAACACCCTGCAGAGGATTAACTTTCCTTCCATTAACGGGTTCCACCATAGAGAGTCAGGGGTCATTGGTACTCACAAGGGAAAACCCAACTTAAGTAAAGTATGCTATCCGTCTATTCAGCACAGCATACCTATAAAGCTCCTGAAACCTCTCTGGAGTGACTGAAAACATTTCTGATTTTTCCATCACTTTTTCCCCCTACTTGGCTATTTTCCTAAACCTATAATTCAAACTTGCCAAAAGAAAATAATAATAATAATAATCTCTGGGAAATCCTTTCAAGAATTCTTAGAAGGAAATCTTTATTCTTTTATCACTCTTATGGGAAACCTAACTTGTGGTTACTATTAAGGTTCAAAATATTTTCACCACCCACATATACTTTATGTAGAGTGAGGGTAGGGAAATATGAAAGTAAGATATATCATGGTGTAAAAAGATATGGTCCTTTAGCTTAAGGAGTTGGGATTCTAACGTCAGGGGCACAAGTGAAAAGAGCCACACAAACTTATTATACACTAGTGTTGAAAGAGTTGGTGAATGCCTTTTAATTGCAAAAGGCTTAGATAGCCATCTTTGCATTGTTGTTATTGTTAGCTGCCCATGAGTCAGCTCCTACTTATGGTGACCTTATGTACAGCAGAACAAAACACTGTCTAGTCCTGTATCATCCTTACAATTGCTAGGATGTTCGAGTCCATCACTGGGCCCAGCTCAGCTCACGGAGGGTCTCCTTTGCCCTCACCATTGCTCCACTTTACCAAACACCATGTCCTCCTCTATCAATTGGTGCTTCCTGATGATATATCTAAAGCAAGTGCATTGGACAATGTTCTGTTGTGATCCATAGGTTTTCATTGACTAATTGTTGAAAGTTGGTGTCCTGGCCTTTCTCTGAGTCTGTCTTAATCTGAAAGGTCTGCTGAAACTTGACCACCATGGGCAACCCTGCTGGTATTTGAAATACTGGTGGCATAGCTTCCGGCATCACAGCAACATGCAAAACCACCACAGTACAACAAACTGACAGGCAAGTGGTAGAGATCTTTGTATTACTTTCCAGGAAACATATACCCACTTTTCCATTGTTAGTATAGAAAATGAAAGCTTTAAAAGTGGAGGATTTAAGAAAAAAAGTAGAAAGATGTCTACAAGATGTACAGGCTGGTTGTCTCCTGAATATTATTTAAAAAGCTACATTCCATTAAAATTCTCTGAATGATAAGCGGTGGGGGTGAGGGGTGGGGAGGGTCTTTTCTTAGCGGGAATCTATATTTGAAAAGCAAGAGTCCTTGTTCCAGGCTCCCACATGGAAGGGTACTGCTCTTTGGATCCAGACAGCCTCCTTGTCACCTAGAGCATTCTCTTTAGAGAATGGCAGGGGCCTTCAAGCCACAGGGCTTCAAACAGAGAAGTCACCTTTCTGACCCCTCCTCTAGCTCTCATAGAATCACCTCCTCAGACACAATGCCCACTTCTCCTCTAACAGCTGGAGCCCGTTGTTCAGAAAAAGAATCAAACAATTGCCTTCATCTTCACCTTTGCATGTCTCTGCCCTTGCTACTAGAGGACTCATGACATTCCAAGAAATGCAGTGTTTGCCACACTGGCAGCAGTAACAGAGCAATGTGCAGCCGGCTGGAGGGACCGAAATTTGCAAACTCAGGATCCTGGGCCTCAGGCCAATGCAGGCTGGGTACGTTGCTGTGGTGACACATTTAGTCTCTGGAGAGGGATGCTGGCACACTAGCCACATTCCTGGCACCAGGTTTGCCAGTGAGAAACGTATAGAGTGGAACTGGTATCAACTCCAGAGGGAGTTGCAAGCTGCTTTCCTAACTTCTTTGGCAATGCTACGCTTTGCAACTTGTGCACATAAACCCTCCTGAATATTTACAAGAACTGCTATTTGTGATACTCTTTGGAGTCCTGTTGGATGAGCCTTCAAAGGAAAGTGCTAAAATGATAGCCACATTCCAGTTTACAAATATAAACTCTCAGGTCCCCTGAATAATTCAGTCTCCTAAAATTGGCAGTTAACGATGCAATGACTTATCTCTTGCTGGGAAGGGATTCTAATCTCTCTTTCCCTTTTAAGAATAGCTCTCACTGTTGCCAAGAGGAGAGTCTAGTATTTACTACTGGAGGATATGTGAATTAAAATACTAACTTCTTTCCCGATTGCAATTCACCGGCACTCCATTATCCGAGTCCTGAAATACCTGGGAGAAAGGTCTCCTCGCTGGAGTGCCCTCAGTTCTTCAGAAATGCCTGACCCACCTCTCTTATTTATGACTGAAAGGCAGAATGTGCTTGGATTTGACCACTTAGTATTCAGATCATGGCAAGATCCAAATAAAAATCCTATATATAGGCACTGCTAGATGCACAGTAGCCAGGCTAAACACAGCCAACAGTTCAAATCACAGCTAAATTATATGAAAGCATGGGACAAAACATGCAGACCTGTCTTGTCAAAGAAGCAGTCAAGATAAAAGGAATTACTCCATAAATGCCAACTTCTAGGGCTTTAATGAATACAGCAATGGTGTTCTTTTCAGCTGCCCCCAGTTGAATGTAAATGTCTAGTTAGGATTTTGAACATAATGCCTTCTTCATCCTCCTCCTCCTCCACCACTTCTATTTCTTTTCCTCCTCCTCGTCCTCCTCCTCCTTTTAACATGCAAAGCATCTCCCAAGGTATTGAGAAATGCACAATTCCTCTGTGTATTTCCATCGTTTTGAAAAGGGACAGCAATGCCAGCGGGCCAAGTGATTACTACTGGAAACATCAGATGCAGCCGAGGAAATGCAGTTAATATAATAATTCACATATGTTAATGCTTAGTTCCATCAATGTCAGCTTTATTTTCTTCTTGATATATACAAAACTGGCACACAATTTTAACTGATGAGGTAATGTCATTTTTAATTTAAAGAGCCTTAAGCCGTCCGCGTTAACTAGTGATATCATCTTTGCAGTTGTCTCATGAGACTTTGTGTAAACATAAGTAATGTGTCCTGGGCAGTTTGAAAAGGGATTGTTAAAGATGACACTGGTCATCATGAAGATATCCCCAACTTTGATCTCTTTTGAATTGCCAGACAGAGTTTATGTTACTGCCATATTTTAGCCATTCCTGAAATTAATATATCCCAGGACTTTGAACCAAGTTAAACAGAGAAATAAAATAAAGGTTTAAAATGAATGGATGGCAATGTTTTCATGTCAGGTCTAGAAGAAAAATGGAAGACAAATCAGATTATCTGGCTCCTAGGTGACTTGGTAAATAAAAAGAAAGAAAAGAGCAAGATACTAAGAAATACAGGACAACAAACAAAAATTAAACTACCATCCTGGGGGTCACTAGGTTATTGGTGATGGTTTTCCACATTTTAGAGACAGATAAGATTGGAATGTGTCTGTTATCCCAGTGCAATCTTTAGAGTAATAATTTATTATTACTTCTTCATCATATACCTCCCCACCAAACCCAACCCAACCCACTGTCACAGAGTCAGTTCTGACTCATATTGACCCCCAATGGGTTTCCAAGGCTGTAAATCTTTACAGAAGTAGATTTTCTCTTCTTTTTCTCATGGAGCAGCTGGTGGATTTGAACCACTGACCTTCTAGTTAGCAGCCAAATGTCTTATCCACTGCACCACAAGAGCTCCTTATGTGCCTCCTTATACCTTATTTTATTAGATTTTTGCTATCACTTCACTTTTGTATTCATCAACTGTGTGATTTTTCTTTTTCAGACAATAATATTCCTTTAAAGATTCAGGCTGTGGGCAGGTATAAACAAAGTTAATTTCCATTTTTAATATTTTTTTTTCTTTAGAGAAATTGTGTTCTATGATCCTAGTGTAGGTTTGAAGAAGATGATATGTGTTTTAATCATCGGATGTGGATACTGAGAGAGTTTTTTCTAAGAAGTCTAGAGTTGGGTGGAATTGAGTTAAATAGTAAAGAATCTGTTTATTATTCTGTGGCCATATGTGTAGAGGGTCGCTCACAGAAATCAAAGTATTGTTCATGGAGAGTTCCAGCCAAGGAGACATTTTGAATTCATAAAAGAACTTCACAGTTTGAAAAGAATGCATAGCATTATGTATTGACACCCCACCACCATAGACAAAGGAACACAATTTAGTAATAGAGAATTGTGCACATGAGATTTTTCTTTTTCTTGTTAATTGGTTACTTTAACTGACATTGTCTGCAAGTATAATGGACACCATTATTCTTAATAGTTCTGTGTTGCCAGATGATGTATACAGACATGATGTAGTCCATTTTAATTATTTCATTTTGGTAGGTTTTTCTTTCCTACCAAATGCTTTGAATGCAGATTTTTTTTTTTTTTTTTTGACAGACTATGCTGGATAATACTGGTTTTTAAATTATGGAAATTAAAAAGGCATTTCTCACCAAGCTAATGTCTTCTTACCATGTTTATATACTAGGTATGACTACGTGGAAGTCATTGATGGAGACAATGCAAATGGACGCTTATGGGGAAAGTTCTGTGGAAAGATCGCCCCTTCTCCTGTAGTGTCTTCAGGGCCGGTTCTCTTCATCAGATTTGTCTCTGACTACGAGACTCATGGTGCAGGATTTTCCATACGTTATGAAATTTTCAAGAGAGGTGGGTAAATAACTTATACCAAGTATCACTAAATGTTTGTTAATGTTAGATTCGTGGAAGACAACAAAGTTCAAAGAAAGGCCAGGATCCTCTCATAAAAAAAAAAAAAACAAGTATATATGTTTCCATTATAAGCATGATGGAAAATACTTTAAAAAAATTACCTGTTACATGGAAGAAGTATGTTTGAAACTGGAAAGTGTATTTCAGGAATCAAACTCATCATTTTGATGTGTTGGCCCGTGTATGAAGAATATACCTTGTAAAATTCTTTTAAAAGCATTTATTTTTATCTTTTTCTTCAAAAATTAGTTTAAGCTACTCCTGAAACTTGATTTATCTTCGTAAAAATGCATTAGTCCCCCTTCTTTCCTTAAAGTCATGTACACCCTGTTCCCTTTATTTTATCACAACATTCAAGACTGGAAGTTCCCAGGAAAAGGAAAGCAGCCCCCAGTCTTATAGTTTCTAAAGCTACTAAGAAAAGAAGAGACTTTCTACTAAACAGAGGTTGTAGGAGGTAAAAGCTCTTGGAGGGAAAGAAGCATTTAATGCTTTAAATGACACTCTCATTAGGAGTAAAAACTCAGGCACACTTTTCAATAAAATCACTGGCTAATCTTTTTCCGTTAACAATGTTTTTGTGGTGTATATTGGGATAGGGTGGACTCTAACAAGTCATAGATTCCTAACCTTGAAGGATTTAAAAACACATTATCAAGCAATAAATAAGCGATGTAACTTTATCTGGAAATCATTGTTTTCATCATCAACCAGTAGAATCCTTTTCTGTGTTCAATTCAGCCTTTCAATTATTTACATTTTTAAGATGACATTAATATGTGGACCACCGATCCAAGGAGAGAAATTCAAGATTTGAATGTATTGTTCTTGAATATAGGAGAAAGATAAATTATTTTTTTTTAGTAGAAACAAAAATCTAGCCATACCAATTATAAAAGTCTAACATCTCTGTGTCAGCAACATCTGAGAATTATACAAAGAAGAGCCATTAGGAGTTTCTGGGAACACTGGGCAACTTCTTTAAATTTCCAAGAAATCTAGCCCTACCCATATAAATATGAATAAATGAAGAGAACTTTCTTCAGAAATGTATCTAAGCACATACTTAGAGCACCTTTAGTACAATCAATAGTATGCATATAACATCAAAATGTACAGTCAATAACATAGGTACATATTTTCTTGTGCTGAAAGCTGCTTGACTTGTTATATGTTAATATTATATATGTATGTATGTATAAGTATATGTCTACAATTTCTTGCTTACCTGCATATGGGACTATCAAAGAATAAAGGTATCAGAAAGAGACCAAGAATAACCTTTCATCATTTTCAGTGTTACCAAAGATCTGAACATGGTTGAAAGAGAAAAGAGAGTGATCTGATACTATGGAGATTTCTGCATCTTTCTTTCACGTGAACTCAGCTCCCACATTTCTGTTAGTCTAAAAATGAACAGTCTCTCTGTCCTGTTCCCCAGTATCATCCTTGATACTTGAAGCCTTATTTTGTTGTTGTTCTTCTTGACTCCGTAAATCCAATATGGCCTTTACTTCCTTTGAATGTTCATCCAGAGGTATCAAAGAGTCATGGCTCCCTTTCCACATATACTGCCATTAACATATTGTCTTCCAGTTGTCGTTCTCCCCATGTTACTTTGTCTTCCACAGAGCTTTTCAAATAGCCATCAGTCACTCTCCTCACAACACCCACAGATCTCCATGGCCTATTGTGTCAAGCCTCAATGTTCCACTCAAGACTTGACATCACCTGCTCCCTGCACTTCTCCAACTTCAATTCCCACAAATCCACAATCTGACTTTCCTGCTTCAGAGAGCGAGGTGGTTAGAAATACATATTGTGAAGTCCACAGACCTGGATTTCAATCCCAATTCTGTTTATGGCTATCGGTGTGAATGTTCAGAGGCTTGGTTTCCTCATCTGAAAAATGAATAGTAGGGAACTCTGGTGGTGTATTGCCTAAGGCATTTGACTGCTAACCAGAAGTCTGTCAGTTCAAACACACCAAGCACTCACTGGAAGGAAGACTGGGCAATCTACTTCCGTAGAGATGTCACCTCGGAAAACCAAGGAGCGGTCTCTATGAGTTGGAAGTGACTTGGGTTTCTGAGGCGGTATCTCTACGGAAATAGATTGCCCAGTCTTCCTTCCAAGGAGTGGCTGGTAGGTTTGAACTGCCAGACTTCTGGTTAGCAGTCAAATGCCTTAGGCACTATGCTACCAGAGCTCCCATGCTTGGTATAGAGTCATGAGAAAAGAAGACCCTCAACAAGATGGATTGACAGTAGCTGTAACAATGAGCTCAAATATAGCAACAACTGTGAGGATGAGGCAGGAATGGTCAGTGGTTTGTTCTGTTGTGCATAGGGTCACTATGAGTCAGAACTGGCTGGTCAAAACCTAACAACAACACACTGTATACACACACGAACATATATATATATGTGTGTGTGTGTGTGTGACACTATGTACAACAGAATGAAATACCGTCTGGTCCTGTGTCCTCTTCACAATCATTGCTATGCTTAGCCCATTGTTGCAACCACTGTGTCAACCCATCTTGTTGAAGTCTTCCTCTTTCTTGCTGACCCTCGACTTTACCAAGCATGAGACCCTTTCCAGGGACTGGTCCTCCCTGATAACATGACCAAAGTATAAGAGATGAAATCTGGCCATTCTCACTTCTAAGGAACATTGCAGTGGTACCTCTTCTGTACAGTCTTCGGCAGTCCATGCTATACTCAGTATTATTTGCCAACAGCTACTCTAAAACAGTTACTAATTAATGAAGTACATTTATGTATACATATACAGGTTCATAAACACTTTTTCTTCAAAAGTCATTTAGTAATATTATCAAATCCATAAATCTATCTAGCACTTCTTTCTGGGTACAACAATATCAAGTTCCTTAAAACATGGATTGTTTTAATCATAGCTTAGTGCAACAAGGAAATTAATCTTTCACATACCGACCTTGAATTATCCCAGCACTATATTACCATTCTAAGAGAGATTTTGGTCATTTCTGAGTTTCTGGGCTGCATTTCTATAGGACTCTCTTTGCCTGATCATCAGCAAAGCCAGTCTCTATCTCTTCCTGTTCCTTTCCGAGACAATCTGGACCATCTCTGTGTTCTTCCTAGGTACCCCACATTTCCCTTCCCAGGTGCTAAAACCATAGGCCACTAGCCCTAAAGTTATTCCCATTCACCTAAAGGAATTTCTCTAGGAAACCCAAGCGTTTCGCCCCTGCCCCTCCCGTCTAGGCCCAAATGCTGGATGGAATAAGCTTACAGGTTTTGTGACAGGGACTGGGTGGAGGGACGTTTATTGAGAGCAGAATTGGTGAGTTGATATATGTTATTTGCTTAATAGTCTATATATTTAATGTAATTGCTTATAGAATATCTTTGCTATTATTATTCATCCTTATTGCCATTTAACATTAATGTTAAATGTGGATGCAATTCTTATCGCTATGCAAGTGTCTCTCAATCTTATAAATAACTTCAGAAGCATGAAGTTCACTGGCTCCCAGTGCTTGTGTGTGCCCCACTCACACCAGCAGCTCATTCACTCCTAGATACACAGGGCTGGTAGCAAAATCACCTTCTTCCTGTTTATTAGTATGGACTTATCCTACTGTTCTTAAATCTACTCCCACCATTTTTGTTTTGTGAGGAGGTACTAGTTCACTTGTGACAAACTTTCACAGCAGTGAAAAAGGAAAATATTAAAACAAATTTGGTAGATAATGGAAGAAGGAAGGAATTACAGAATCTTTAACTTACAAGGATTTTATTTTTTTTCAAATTCTAAAGCCCAACCCCCACTTTTCATGCAGTTTCTAAGGACCAGAAATGTTAGGTGGTTCCCCCAAGGTTACACAGTAGATTAGTTGTAGTAGAGCTAGAATTAAGGTCTACTGATGCTCAGTCCAGTTCTTTCCATTACCCCATGCCTCTTCCCCAAGTCTTGTCAAAATATGTTCGAAAACTTGACCTAGCTTTAAAAGTATCTGGCATTACGAGGGTACAGTGAAAGCCTTGAAATTCATTGTTTTGAAAGTATGCTCTTAATTTCTATCACTCTGTTCCTCTTAAGTCCTTTTTAAAAACTTTTATCTATTTTGTTTTTGTTGAAAATATACACAGCAAAACACCAATTCAATGGTTTCTACGTGCTCAAGTCTGACATTGATTCCATTCTTCGACTTGTGCAACCATTCTCATCCTCCTTTTCTGAGTTATTCCTCTCCATTAACATAAACTCATTGCCCTCTAACCTTCCCTATCTAATTTTTTAAGTTGCTGTTGTCAGTTTGATCCCTCATAGATAGTTCTTAAAGAGCGTAATACTCAAGGCAGACTTTTTTTTTTTTTTTTTTTTAAACTAGTTAAACTACTACTGTTTGACTTTAAGAAGACTTCAGGAAATATATGTGTATAGATAGATAGATAGATAGATTTAAGGGTTAAAGTTTATCTCAGGGCAATAATTTTAGGGGTTCACCCACCCACCACAGCTCCAGAAAGTCTAGAGTCCATGAGAATTTTAAAATCTGTTCTGCATTTCCCCCTTTTTGATCCATACTCTTCCTAACCCTCTTATTATATCTCAGTCTCACCTAGATTAATCATTTTAAGGGATGACAACATTACTACCTGAATTCAACTCTACTGTTTTCTTTGCCTTAAAGGACCTGACCTAGGCTCCCCTCCCCCACCCAGGGAAAAGTTGAGCCTCCACTGTCACTGTTCTCACATCTTGGAAATAAAATTCTAAAGGGTTCTCAGTATCTTATATTTTCTTTGATGACTTAAATTGGCATAGTATTTGTCCTGTTAGAAGCCATCAAAGTAATTTAGAAACAGATTATACACTATAACACTATACACTACATGCGAGAAACTCTTTAACTGGAATTGGCATGGCAAAACGCAACATGTTAATAACTTTTAAATCAGAATCAAATAGTAAGTATTTGAGGCAGTCATAAAGAAGATTGAGCCTTTCCAAGAAGGTTTTGGGAGTTATTTAATCAAATCAAACCTCTGTGAATCAGGCTCATTGTGCCCATTTAATAAGTATTCTTTGAGTCTCCAATGCCATGGCTATCTAATATGTCTACAGGGAGAAAACGATTGATTTGCCTTCTCTATTGGCTGCCAGATGCACTAAAGAAGAGATTCTGCTTCCTGACATGAGCCACTAAAAATAGAGACCTGGCTAGTTAAATTTAATCTGTATCGATGCCTAATAAGTTTCTTTTAGTTGCTTGGCACTCTTGGAGAACAGTTAGTTAAGAAAAATTTTACCCAACCACCTTGTTTAGTGTTGAAACCATGCATACCATTGTAGGGTGCCCTTCTGTTTGCACATAGCAGTGAGACAAGAAAGAGCCACAAAAATGGGCAGAATCTCAATTTTGTGGCTCAGGAAGAATTGTTTAATTGAACATGTCAGAATTTTATTGAGATTCAAAAGGGTCAAGAAATCTCTGATTCACACAAAGCTTTAAATTTAGTTATCTGAGAATCATGGCAGAAGTGATGGTGGTGGTAGTGAGCTGGTATGCTTGTGTCTATATAGAAGTGAAGCTTTCAGTCATGTAGTGAGGAGCACCCTATTCAGCACTGGTTACCATGAATTGAAATTGTGGTCATTCATGCAGTTGGAAGGTCAATTTGCTTTATATATACATGCCCTTGACCAATTTTAATTTAAGTGACAAATCGCCATAATTTGTAAAGTCTTGATAACATGAAACAGTCATTAAAAATATACATTATAAATACTCACACACATGCACATTGCCCTTATTGCCAACATTTCCATAATAAACAATTTAGAATGGCATACAGTACAGTATCTGATACTTTGGGGAAGGTTAGGATGTCAACGTTGATATTAGGTGACTTCCAGCAACAAGGCCTGTAATCACAGTTTATCGTGCCCTCACTAACAGCCACACTTTACCAGCACACCTGTGTCAACACCACTCAGAATGAGTCACTCACCCTGGGTCCATGTACGAATTACCTTTCACATTTAGTTTGTCAAAGAGGCATAGGTCACATCTGGCAGAGTTACTGAGTCACTGGTGTAGGAATCTGAAACCCAAACTCCCTCCACTGAATTCACTCTCTCGCTTTTGCAAATGTTCTATTTCACCAATAAAGGGCTGTCAGCCTTAAGATTTAAAGATTTAAGCTTGAAGGGGCTATAATTATTTCTCTAGGGATGTCGAGATTTCTGCAGCTTACTCATTCATTGTTCCCACATGATTTTATATCTGTCCTTTTTTTTTTCTTTTTCTGCAACAGCAGAAGTTTTTAAATTGCTCCACACAAATGGAAAACGAGGGTGAATACAATAAATCTCAAGTTGACTTTCCATACCTATCACTAATAGAAGAGGCTGAGTAATGAGTGATTAAAAATTGTGGACTTTCATTAGAAAGATACGTGGTCCTTCCCAGGTTATTTCTTAGTGAAGTCATATATGAGTGGGATCGTCACTTTTCTCCTCCTTCTCTTCCCCTTGTAGGTCCCGAATGTTCCCAGAACTACACAACACCTAGTGGAGTCATAAAGTCCCCTGGATTCCCTGAAAAATATCCCAACAGCCTGGAATGTACTTATATTATCTTTGCACCAAAGATGTCAGAGATTATCCTGGAATTTGAAAGCTTTGACCTGGAGCCTGACTCAAATCCTCCGGGGGGGATGTTCTGTCGCTATGACCGGCTAGAAATCTGGGATGGATTCCCTGATGGTAAGAGCTACAGGAAGCATCCCTAAAAGAGAAGGACCTGGGGGGAGGGGCACCAGTATTCATTTACACATGTCATATACATGCATCATTTTGAAACTAATGGTTTTCAAAAGAGTGGGGAGGCAAAGCAAAACAGCAATGCTTTTTATAGACCTAGCAGTGATGAAATATTTGAACTCAAAGGGACCTTAGTCCAATTCTTTCATTTTATATGTAAGAAAGCTGTGACCATGGAAGATTATGCTAGCTCTCTTAGCTACTTTGGTGATAGAATTGAGACCAAAGCATAATTTTCCTCTCTGAAATAGTGTGCTAATTTCATTGTCCTGCCTATTGTTATTTATTGTTGCCTACCATTGAGTCAACCCTCGACTCCATTCACAATGGAACGAAACACTGGCCAGACCTGCACCATCCCAGTGATTGGTTGCAGATGGACCATTGTGATCCATAGGGTTTTCATTGGCTGAGTTTTGGAAGTAGATTGTCAGGCCTTTCTTCCTGGTAAGCTGCCTACTGTTATTCAGTCATAGACTATCAGAGATGAAAATCTTAAAGATCAGTTAAATCAATCGTCTTATTTCTACAAATGCAGAGACTAAGGGCCAAAGTGGATAAAACCCACTGCCATCAAATTGATTCCTACTCAATGGGTGACCCCCATTGGGATTCCAAGGTGGAAATATTTACGGAAGTGGATTGCCCCATCTTCCTTTCGCAGAGCGGCTAGTGGGTTTGAACTTCCAGTCTTCTGGTTAGCAGTCAAATGCCTTAACCACTGCATCACCAGAGCTCCTTAGTGTAGATAAGTACCTGATAAAATTTTAAGGGTGAAACATGCATCCATTATGCTATGAAAAAAAGTGAAAAATTTAGAAGACGAATGAGAATGTTTGAGCAGTTCTAATTTAGGCAGTTTCGGACTGCCCTGTAGGGGACTTTTATCTTCAGCAGTTTCGGTCTGCCCTGTAGGGGACTTTTATCTTCAGCAGTTTCAGTCATCTCAATAAATGATTTATATTCATTGCTTCTATCATCTCAATTAATTCATACATTGGAAAAACATTCATTGAGCACTTGGCAAACAAAACAATCAAAAAGGGCTGCCCTTGTAGAGTAAAAGGAGCCCTGATGGTGCAATAGTTAAAGCACTCAGCTACTAACTGTAAAGTTGGTGGTTTGAATCCACCAACCAGTCCACAGGAGAAAGATGTGACAGTCTGCTTCTGTAAAGATTTACAACCTTGAAAACCCTATGGGGCAGTTCTACATTGCCCTATATACTCTGCCTATGTTTCTGTGAGTGGGAATCAATGGGTTTTGAGTGTGGAATATATTTTCTGCCTGGAGAAATCAGACAATAAATAATGTACAATATGAGTAAGTGAATTATGTATACAAATTGTTGCTATTGTTAGTGTCATTGAGTCCATTCTGAGTTATGACAAACCTTTGAGTAACCCTATGAGCAAAAAAAAAAAAAAAGGAAGAAGAAGAAGCACCAGGGAGGAGTGTTCTCCTCAATACAGTCAACTTTGTAAGACCAAAAGAGCAACATATGTCCAAAAACAAAGTTCAGAAGGTAGGAAAGGGTAGGGAAGAAGGATGAGTGGTAACAGGGAACCCAGGGAGGAAGGCCAAATAAGAAATGTATATGAAGTCTTGTTATAAAATGTGCATAAATTGTTGAATGGAAAACTAGTATGCTCTGTAAACTCTCACACCACTACAGTAAAAAAAGAAAGAAAGAAAGAAGGGTGGGAAGAGGAAGGAAAGGAAGAAGAGAAGGAAGGGAGGAAAAAGCTAAAAACAGGGTAAAACGATGAGAAGTTGGAAGAGTTAGGAGAGATAGATGTATGGGTTGACATTTTAAATGAGTTGCTCAAGTTAGACCTTATTAAGAAAGTGACAAACATTTGGAGGAGTTAGAGAAGGTAGTCCTTGGACATCTAAATGAAGGTTTTCCATTCATTGTTTATAAATTAGAAAGTGAATGGCAAATATACATTCCCAAACTCTGAACAGTGGGAAATAATATCAAATAATTTGTTGTAGGTGCATTGCTTGTCTTGTATTTATTCTGGTTGAATAGTGAGATTTCTCTAGAAAGAGATCGGAAAGGGCAGCTTGAAAGTTCTGAGGAGTCATACTCTCAGAGATACATAACCATCTATAAAATAGAAGGAGCCTGGTGGTGCAGGGGTTAAAGCACTCAGCTGCTAACCAAAATGTTGGCGGTTCGAACCCACCAGCCACTCCATGGGAGAATGATGAGGCAGTCTGTTTCTATAAAGATGTCTAGCTTTGAAAACCTTATGTTGTTGTTGTTGTTGTTGTTATGTGCCGTCGAGTCAGCCCTGACTCATAGCGACCCCTCCTTGGGTTTCCGAGGCAGTATCACTACCGAAGTAGGATTGCCCAACCTTCCTTCCAAGGAGTGGCTGGTGGGTTTGAACCGCCAGCCTTCTGGTTAGCAGTCAAGTGCCTTAGCCACTATGCTACCAGAGCTCCAGTTTTACTCTCTCCTATAGGGTTGCTCTGGTAGCATAGTGCCTAAGGCACTTGACTGCTGACCAGAAGGCTGGCAGTTCAAACCCATCAGCCACTCCCCAGAAGGAAAGTTAGGCAATCTACTTCCATAGTGATATACCACCTCGGAAACCCAAGGAGGGGTCGCCATGAGTCGGGTCCGACTCGACGGCACATAACAACAACAACGACTTAGGGTTGCTATGAGTTGGGATCGACTTAATGACAGAGAGTATGAAATAGAGTCATATATTATTATCAAGTTGGGGGAAAGAATATTTAAATAAATTGTAAATGAATAGCAAGTACATCCTGAAAGAGATTTGCCTTAGTCTTTGAATTGATATTAAAATTATCAGTGTAATTCAACTGAGGAATTTTCCTCAATAGTAAACATCATTGGAGAAAAAGTGGGTTTAGAAAAAGCTTATATTGTCACTAGAGCAAATGGATGAGTTGCTAGTTTAGTTTCTTCTTTGCTCTTTTACCATATAAATAGGGTTATGATGATCTTATCAAAGCTCTTTCATTAAATAATAAGATTTACCCAAACAGAATGCTGATTGGCTTCTCAGTATTCAATCCAATAATTAGGAAAACAATATTATAGTAATATTGTAACAATAGTTGAAACATTTAATAATGGGTTTATTTGTTCACAACCCAAATTTTCAGCCTTCCCATCTAGAACTTTCATTTAAAATGACATCTGAAAAGGAGGTCCAATCAACCAACTTATTTAGAATACTTTCTAAAGAAGAACATTGTTATTAGTGTCAAGGGTTTTCCAAAGTAGTAATTTTCTGGTTCTAGAAAATCACTGAGTTGAAACGAAGAACAATTAACAATAAGAGTTATCAGCCTTGCAATTCACCCGTATTTTGCACTATGGTGCATTTGACTTATTTCCAGAGAAAGCTGGCTCTGGAATATGAAAAATGTGTTCATATATTTGTTAATTTTTACCTAGCCTCATCCAGCCTACACCAGCAAAACAGCTTTCTTTCTTTTTTTTTCAGGCAAAAGGAGCTACTGCATTCCCTTGGGGTTTTGTCAGTGGCACTAGAAACATTCTTGTCATAGTAGTTCAGTGCATATAGTTCCTCCACCAGTGAAATTGCTTTTAGTCTTTGATATCTTTTCCAAAACCAACAACCAAAGAAGGCATTGAAGGCTTTTAACCATCGAGTGATTTTATGTTGCGTTTTATCATAAACATTGGATTAAATGACTAAGTAATTGAAAGCTACCCATTGATTCAGATTGACTTTGAAGAAAAGCAGTTTACTCCAAAACTCAAAATACAAGGAAGGCATGTGCGTCATGACTCACACATCTGCATCCATCACTTTCTTTGAAGATCTATGTGTTTGTTCCCAAGTAGCAACTCTGAAGTAATTTGTGGAAGTTTACATGTGGTTCGAGAGCCATGAGCTAAGCACTGCTGCCCTGGTCGATATCACAGTGCTCACGCTGAATTATGGAGCCAAACGTGAATACTTAGCTCACAGCACATCAGGGGCTGATGACATCAACCTCTGTATAGGCTGGGGGTGGTGGGACTTGAACTACAGTCTTATATTTAAAAAAAAAAAAAAAAAAAAAAACCTCACTGCTGTCAATTTGGTCCGATTCATAGCGACCCCCTTTGGGTTTCCAAGGTGGTAGATCTTTATGGAAGTAGCCCAGTCTTTCTTCTGTTGGGTGGTTGGTGGATTTGAACCACCAACCTTCTAGTTAGCAGTCAAATGACTTAGGCACTATGTCACCAGAGCTTCTTTCAGTCTTATATACATTCCAGAAAGCTAGAAATGCTTTTCTAAAAGAAGTTTCATAAAAGCCAGATCAAGTTCTATTCATTTTCTTTATTTATGTTAACACTAAAATTAAACTTTTAAACCCATAAGGATAGAGAGATATAAACAATTTTTTTTTTTTCCCTGGGGAAAAGTAGCAAAGTTTATATTTAGTCCTCCAAATATTGTCCACCAAAATGATTATTAATTTTTGAAGGTATATGTTATCTATCTTGGATCTTATTTCAAAGATCAAATCAAATGATTACATTTTTGTTGTTGTTTATTTAATCAAAAGATCTCATTTTTAAAGTACCTCCTTATAGTAGATTGCTGCTTTTTTTTTTCCACATTAAAAATGTGACAGAAAGCAAATTGTCTGATTATAAGATAAGACTATAATTATTGGAGAGATTAATAGGAAAATACAAAGAGTGTAGTATCATCATGCCCAGTTGCACGTATTTTTTAAACAAGCACAAATCCTGTATTATCTCCATAACTGAGAAGACTTGTTCATTACAGTCTTAGTTCTTTAGTGATGCTATAACAGAAATAAAAATAGATAGCTTTAACAAACAGAAATGTATTCTCTTACAATTTAGGAAGCTAGATGTCCAAGTTCAGAGTGCCAGCTCTAGGGAAAGAATTTCTCTCTGTGTCTTTTACTCCTAGTAGGATCCCAGAGCAGGGACCCTGGGTCCAAAGGATGCTCTCCACTCCTGACTCCTCTTTCAATATGGTAGTAGGTCCCATTTCTCAGTACCCTTCTTTCTCCTTTTATCTCTTGTAAGATAAAAAGATGTTGCAGGTCCCCTTACATTGGATCAGGACTGCGATGGGACTAAGGGTGTTGCAACCCACCCTTAATCTTAATCCTTTACACCTGATCAGTTTATCACATCAGATCACATCATGGGTTCTCATTGCATACCTGCCACGTTACTTTATTACGCAACTTCTAAGCCACTGAGAATCATGGCCCAACCAAGTTAACACAAATTTGTGGGACACACAATTCAGTCCATGACACACTCCCACTGTTCTCCAAGTGATAACTTGGTCCATATTGCTTGCTTAAATTTTTCTATACACTTGAATTATACTTTTGTCTCTGTGACATTTTTCATTTATCTCCTGGGTCTTTGTGTCCATAATACTGGAAATAGGAAATCCAATAACTGTGTTCATGTAAATACACAAATGAGCCAACACACACAAAGGGTAAGAGTACTTCATCCACTTTTGCTCAAATCAATATTGCATTAGCTTCCTAGGCAGAGGTCTCACTGTCGTTCAGGAAAATTCAATACTCCTTTGTATTATAGTTGCAAAAGCCTTTCACTCTCATGTCTTGAGGGCTCCTAAAGAGAGTTGCATTCTGCTGTCCGTGGGCAATGTTCTAAAGGACAGAAGGCAGATTTACCCAGCATGTCTTAAACATTATCAACCAGTGAGTCATGGAGACTCTCAAAATTATGAGTCTGCATTAGACAAGTTCTCTTCTGTTTGCTCTTTCAAAGAGACTCCCTCCTCCTACTCCCCCAAAGGACTTGGGTAATAGTGGAGGGGGAGGACCAGCAGCCAGAGCTTCCCTTCCTTACTTATATTCTTAGTAAGATCAGTGACAATGGCAGTAAGAGATGATTTCAAGGATTGGGATTGTAAAAGTTTGCCCACAAACTAAAGAAAAAGAAAGACCATAAAACCAGAATAATGGAATTTAAATGGAGGGGAAAACGAGGAGTATAAACGGATTCTAAACCTCCCATCTGAAAATCACAGACCAGGTATGAAATTCTCATTGAGGAGAGGAAAGACTTAAGTTTATGGCTCTAGCAAGATATTTTGATGCATATGTTACAGGCAACTCTGAGCTTTTTAGGAAAGAGAAAGTGTGTTGAATTGGTAGTAGGACCACGTTCAGAATGAAGAAGAGATAGCCAAGAACTAGTACGTGTTGCAGAAGAACCTGCAGGCCAACGTTAAAGCTGAAGAGGAAATAAACAAAAACAGCAAGAATTTCATCTTCTGAGATGCTTTCTCCTGCCAACAAGGAAGCCCAATAGAAAAAACAAATTTTTTCCCATAATGCTCAGCTATTTACTATTATCATGTGATACCTTGTAGACTGTCTATATCATTTCCCTTATTGAGTCATTCTCCTGGCTTTCATCCACACATAGAGAGTTAATGTTGCCAGGGAGTGAGGGGCCTGAAGTAAAGAAAGTTTTTTGAGTCAGTCAAATCCGTTACTTTGGATGCATTGAGAAGTTAATACATTTTAAATAAATAAATAGAGTTGGCCAAGAATTTAAAATCTAAGCCCAAGGATGTGCACACTCTAAAAATCAAGGTGCAAGATGAGCCTTGGAACCCTGGTGGTGCAGTGGTTAATGAGCTTGGCTGTTAACTGAAATGTCAGTGGTTTGAACCCACCAGCTGCTCTGTGGAAGAAAGACGAGAGAGGCAGTCTGCTTCTGTAAAGATTACAGCTTTGGAAACCTGGTGGGGCAATCCTACTGTTCCTATGTTGTTGTTGTTGTTATGTGCCGTCGAGTCGGCCCCGACTCATAGCGACCCCTCCTTGGGTTTCCGAGGCAGTATCACTACGGAAGTAGG
>NW_006921677.1:5961238-5987255 GCF_000298275.1 Orycteropus afer afer
CTGACTGCTCTTCTGTCTGGGTTCCTGGCTTTTATCCCCTTTCTCCTGCTCTTCTGGCCTGCTACTCTGGGCGAGCCTGAGTTTCCTCTCCTCACCTAATCCCTTCGGCTGATTGCTCTTCTCTCTGGCTTCCTGGGTTTTAATCCCCTTTCTCCTGCTCTTCCCGCCTGCTACTTTGGGCATCCCTGAGTTGTCTCTCCTCACCTGTAACCCTGGGCTGACATTATGAACACAAATTAATCCATGTTTCAAATGGTCTACAGCTTTGGGGACAACTTTTTTTCCTGAAGAGCCGAGTTAAATGGCTGTTTTGGGCCATCTTTTGGCTACTGGACACAAGCATAATTCGGTTACATCTCTTTTGTTGAGAAATGTAAAAAAAAAAAAACCTGAGACAAGTGAGAAAGATACATTTTCTTTCATTTTTATTGAAAATTGTGATTTGTAAATTATTGGCATCTGTAATCTCTAGAAAGTTCAAACTGGTAAAATTACTCATTAGTCTTCAGAGTATGCTCTGAGTAGGGAATAAACCATTGTTCTTGCTGCTTATCTTAAAGGGAATCCATGACTAAAAGGTGGAAGGAGGAAGGAGATTGGAGTTACACAGTGCTTGATCAGACCTTTGGAACTACTCTATTCATAGACATTAGCCTTCCACTGGATCATCTCCTAAGGCAGGAGAAGTGAGAACAGGTCTGAAAGGTCATGGCAATCACAACAGCATAGGTGGGGTCTTTCAATGCTGAGCTGTGTGTGCCATTGGCCATGGAGGTGAATGCCAAGGTGTCACTTTGCAAGAACCAAACATTTTGATTCTGCTCCTGAAAATGTTTCTGCTAGTGGGGAATGTGCTGACATTGCCCTTCTGAGCATATTCTACAGTTCTATCTGCAAACCTGGTCCAATATGCTCAATGCAAACCCCTTCATTAGGGAAGACTTGCTTTGGGTTAGAAAACACTTCTGGATTCTGCTAGGACCCAGGTTTGCAAATGGTTATTGTTTCATTTGCTTTAGGAAGAAAAGACACTTTGACATTGCCTGCATTTTTCCTTTTCCAGTTGGCCCTCACATTGGGCGTTACTGTGGACAGAAAACACCAGGTCGAATCCGTTCTTCATCGGGCATCCTATCCATGGTTTTTTACACTGACAGTGCAATAGCAAAAGAAGGCTTCTCCGCAAACTACAGTGTCTTGCAGAGCAGTGTCTCTGAAGGTCAGTGCTTATTCATCTTGCAAAGCCCTGTGGTAAATACTCCGTTATTCCTCCTCACACACCTGCGGCCACATGAAACACTAAAGAAGTGTGTTGTGAATTGGGACGCCAACTGTTTGCTTTTCTCTTTTAAAATGGTTTTTTATGAATATCAATAGGATGAACTATTTGGTGTGCTTTCTTAATAAAAATGTGGCTGAAGAAGTTGATTGTGAGCCTCATAGGGGAGAAAAATGGGAAATGATAAGAGTGCTTTGAAACAATAGACTTTGACCAGACCACCTACCTCACTCTTTTAAATGTGAAATAGCCTGAGAATCATTGATCCTGGACAATAAGAACAAATCTACAAGAAGTTCATTAACACAGCAGCCACACATATTGTATAGTGAGTATATGCTAGTTTGGTTTAGTGGGAGACCCTGCAGGAAGCCATTTTTGTTTCTTTTCTAATAGTAATGTATTTTTTGATTCAGGAGCTCTGGTAGCATAGTGCCTAAGGCACTTGACTGCTAACCAGAAAGCTAGAGCTTCAAGCCCACCAGCCACTCCTCTAAAGGAAGGTTGGGCAATCTACTTCCGTAGTGATACTGCCTCAGCAACCCAAAGAGGGGTCGCTATGAGTCGGGTCCAACTCAATGGCACATAACAACAACATTTTTGGATTCTATTAAAATCCTGGATTCAATTAACTCAGCACTTTCTCAAGGTTCATGTGGTCTTCAGTTGTTTTTATGAAAAAAATAGAAAGAACAAAGAGTAAATTGATTATATGTTTCATCAGTTCAAGCTGCCCGGTGGTAAAATAATATCAGGTGAGGACAATGGGATGTTTGGAAGACCTATTCTCTACATATTTTAATATCTTCTCTACCAGATCGTACTGGAAAAAAAAAAAAAAAGGCCAATTAAATTTAAAAATATAATTTGTAATTAATTTGTTGCTTAATTAGTTTATATTTTTGTGCCTATAAATAATTTTAATTTTGAAAATAAAATGTCTAAGCTTAAAAGTACAGAACTATAAAAATCTTATGTATCATGGCACAGAAAATGTAGAAGAGTTGTCATTTTTGTCATTTTGGCTTGTTGACCATTTCTGGATGGTTGAGAATCTTCCACTTAATCTCTAAAGCTTTTAGCTATGTTGGATTAACATTTTCTTAAAATTGATTACTCATTTCCCAATACCATCAAATTGAGTATGCAGGGCCTAATGGAAAACATGTTTTGATGATTGATGGTCATCATTGTGAGCATTATTATTTTATGTTGTAAAGCTGTGGTGCTCTTAGGGGCCATATGATACTGCAGGTTACCCCTAGTGGATATTTTTGTGTTTTAGTGTAATAAACTAATGATGTTAATAATGATGACCAGGCCAGAGAGGTGGCCTTGGTGCCAATCGCAAGGAATCTAAATGGCAGGGAGTTAAGATCTAGTGTCCACCCTATATGAATTGTAAATGAACACAGGCCCTTTTTCAGTTTATATAAGATATGGTAGGAAATCATTTAGTACTAACATTTTATGTAAACACAATTGGTATGTATCCATGTAGCATCTCTGTGTACATTCAACTTTGAAAATAAATCTGTATTTTCATCATTTCCTAATGAATTCCAAATAGTGTTTCTGTTAACCTAGGTCAGTTGGGAAAATAATTAATAACTAGATGATCTTCACAGCCTTATTTTTAAAAACCATTGCGATGAAAATGTAACCATTAGAGCTAAGTTCTAGTAAGTCCCTTGATGTCAGTTTTTAAAGTCAACATCTGGCATTAGTCTGCCAGATTGAAAAATATATATGTCTTATGTCACCTACGCTTTCATGACTTCAGACCTTCCCCCCACCCCCTTCAGATTTCAAATGTATGGAAGCTCTGGGCATGGAATCAGGAGAGATTCATTCTGACCAGATCCTGGCTTCTTCCCAGTATGGTACCAATTGGTCTGCAGAGCGATCCCGCTTGAACTACCCTGAGAATGGGTGGACTCCTGGAGAAGATTCCTATAAAGAGTGGATACAGGTATGTAGCATAAGACTTGGCATGCTTGTGGTGAGAAGATCCTGATGATCTAGAAAACATTGTTTAAAAGAAGCCTCACCGTGCCATATACCCTCAAGAAGAAAAGAAGTTCAGTAGGTAGCAACCACCATGATTGCAGCAGCATCATCAGAGAAAAGCTGGCTGAGGTGACTTACCTGAACATACATTTATATAGATAGGTACATAATATTCTTCTCAGAATATGAGCACAGATATCTCACTGTGGTAACAGTGGAAATGTGGATTTTTTCCAACAATGACACATTTTCTATCAATATGCTTCCTACTTTAGCATAATTTCATTTCCTTGATGAAATACGTTAACCTTATGTGTACATCTGTATGAAATAATTATTTCCAAATATAAGGATTTTTGTTTGTTCAAGGTAGAAGAGGGGAAAGAAAATGTTGCGGTTTATTTTTCCATAAAAATCTATGTGTTATTATTGTATGCCATTGAGTTGATTCTGACTCATAGGGACACTGCAGTACAGAGTAGAACTGCCCCATAGGGTTTCCTAGGCTGAAACTTTATGCGAGCAGATTACCACGCCTTTTCTCCAACAGAGCCGCTGATGGTTTTGAACCACAGACCTTTCAGTTAGCAGCCAAGCACTTAACCATTGCTTGTTCAGGGCTCCTTTCATAGGTCTATATAGCGTACACCAAAGAAGGGGTTTAATTGAGGATGCTGGTCTCTGTCAACTATGTATTCACATACAACTGTGTGCCTATTTGTATTCTGATTCAGAATATTCTGTTCGTTCTTTGCTCTGACACTCCCTTTCCTGCTATAAAACAGTTGGCATTGAGTCAACTCCAATTCAAAGATGTAGTGAAAGGCATGTGAAATTTTTTACTACAGATTAGTAAATAAGCACAAGGAATCCCATGCTTACCTTGTTAATTGGGCAACCCAGCCCTGTCACTGCTAGATATATAAAATAACTAATTCCCAGAGAGAGTTTCTTAGCAAGAAAAACCCGAGATGATTACTCCTCCACTTTCCACATCTATTGCTGTTTCAGTCTTTTGAGCACAAATACCAGATTTCATTTGACTTTGGAAAGGTCAATATTAGTTTAACATACACTTAAAGTGAAATGGCCTATTACAGGGGACTGAACTCATGCTAACCTCTAAACGATAACATTGAGAAATGTGTAGAAGGTGAGAAAAGATGAGACTTTTACCTTGGGATTGCTGAATCCAGCTCAAGATTAAGTCAAAGATGAAATGAATTTGCCATTGTCAAAATAGCTCTTGGTAACTTGTTTTTCCACGTCTCCAAACCAACAGGCAGTTCAGTTTGATTGACAGACATGCCTCTAGAGGAAAGCTTACATTGTGTAGTGCTAAGCATATTTGAATGGTAATGTAGTCCTATTCTTGGTAATGTGTGGAGTGCTCAATAATTTAGGGGCAGTGGTCTTGCAAGTGTTCTGAAATTGCAACTGTAGCAATTCTTCTGTCCAAGGCAATTTAGGTCAATAGAAACATGGAGACTAACTGGAGTCTCACAAAGCATTTGTCATCATGACAGGATTTTCATCATTCTTAAGAGTTGAGCATAATTTGAGATGGCCTCAGGAGAAAAAAATCTAGGATTATCCAACTCTTTCTATCAATGATGAAGCATGGTCAGGATAAGCTAGGTGACCAAAACCTCTAAACAAGATTTACATTTTGTTCATGCTACTTGCTGTCTCTGATAGGCTGAGACCCAAGCTGAGGGAGCAGCCATCATCTAAAATGTTGCCATCACCAAGGCAGAGGGAGAAAGAGAGAGTGGCAAATCATGAATTGGCTCTTAAAGTTCCCTCTCAGACACTTCACCCCATGTTGGATTGGCCAGAGCAAATCACGTGACCACACCTAACTTCCAAAGGGCAGTTGTTGTTATTGCCAGCTGCTCTTGCATAGCCCCAATTCTTAGCACCCCAACGCAATGGAAGAGATACTGCTCTGATCCTGTGCCATCTCCATAATTGGTTACAGATCAGATGACTGTGACCCTTAGGGTTTTTATTGGCTGATTTTCAGAAGTAGTTCACCACACCTTTCTTCCTAGTCTGTCTTAATTTGGAAGTTCCCCTAAAACCTATTCAGCAGCACAGCAACATACAAGCTTCCATTGTTAGACAGATGGTGGTTGCACATGAGGTGCATTGGCTAGGCAATGAATTCAGGTCTCCCACATGGAAGGGGAGAAGTCTACCACTGAGCCAACAGGCAATAAACCAAACCAAACCCATTGCCAATGAGTTTATTCCAACTCATAGTGATCCAATAGGGCAGAGTAGAACTGCCCCACCAGGTTTCCAAGACTATAATCTTTATAGAAGTAAACTTCCACATCTTTCTTCCATGGAGCAACTGGTCACTGACCTTTCAGTTGGTAGCTGAGCACTTAACAACTGTTCTTTAAGATGAAATACCAAAAACCAAACTCATTGCCATTGAGTCGTTTCCAACTCATAGCAACCCCTATTGGGCTTCCAAGGCTGTAAATCTTTATGGAAATAGATAGCCCCATCTTCCTTCCACAGGGCAGCTCGTGGGTTTGAACCGCTGACCTCCTGGGTTAGCAGTCAAGTCTCTCATCCACTATGCCACCAGAGCTCCTCTAAGGGAAAATGTTGTTGTTATGTGCCGTCGATTTGAACCCTACTCATAGTGACCCCTCCTTGGGTTTCTGATGCAGTATCACTACGCAAGTAGATTGCCCAACCTTCCTTCCGAGGAGTGGCTGGTGAGGTTGAACCACCAGCCTTCTGGTTAGCAGTCAAATGCCTTAGGCACTACGCTACCAGAGCTCTTAAGGGAAAATAGAGAGATGCAATTTAGCATGTGCTGGAGAGAGGAGAGCTATAACTACTTGGTGATCAGCATGAGTGACAATTATGCCACTAATGGAATGGTTAAGGAGCTCTAGTGGTGTAGTGGTTAAGGCATTTGGCTGCCAACCGAAAGGCCAGTGGTTCAAACACACCAGCCCGCTCCACGTCTGCTTTTGTAAAGATTTACAGCCTTGGAAACCTAATGGGGGTCATTATGAGTCAGAATCAACTCAGTGGCAATGAGGTTTTTTGAGTAATAGAATAGTTATAGTTTATTGAGTGCTTACTGTGTGGCCTGATCTATGCTAAGTACTTTACAGATTTCTTATTTAAACCTCACAGCAGTCCCCATTTCAATGCTGGGAGGTACAATTATCTCCATTTAAAAACTGGGAACATTGATGTTCAGAGAGATTAGAAGCACACTCAAGGTCACAGTAAGTGACCTGGCTTGGAACCAAGGTGGGTTTGACTCCAAACAAAGCCTTCCTTTTTATACTTCATTATGCTGTATCTTTATTATTCATGACCATTCATATAAATTCAAGTATAGCTTATAAAGCATCAGTCACCTCCTTTCAAAGTTTTCCCCATGCTGAGAAGGCTCATGCTGAGACGAGTGGGTTGCTGACTATTCCTAAACCTAGAACGTAGGGTCCTTGCTCCTGAATCTCTTTGAAAGGTGAATGTCAGAGAAGCTCAGCATCAGGTTCACCTTGAGGTAAAAATTGTCTTTTTATTTTTTTCGGAGTTTAGTGGGCTCATTTACATGCTTGTTGCATCTGACTACTTGGTGAGAGCTGTTTTCATCCACCAATCACCTAATTATGAATAATTTTGTGTGTTTCCAGCATTTCTGAAACTCCTTCGAAGTGGTTGGCTTGTTTTCATTGGCTGGATGTATCAGAAATTAACTAACAAATACAGCATAATTTAGACTGAGGGCAAGAGGCACCTATCTCTAATCACAGAAACATTAACACACATACATTTCCATTATTATGCACTTAAGTATTTGGTGACCATTTGTTTTCTTTTTCCAGCTTTTTCACATTTTGCATGAGATATGCTCCCCAAAACCTATTGCTGTGGTAACAGTAAGAACAAATACTCTCATGTGTTAAATTAATAAGGCCATATTGGATGCTGACTTCCCTTCAAGACAAGAAAAGTCTTTGGACTCCCATTGTTTTGTCTAGGAAATTACTGAGTGACATAAAAAAACAATGCATCATTAACCATTGATATGAATGTCCACATTGGTGTTTCCTGTGAGATCTGTTGTCTGCCAGAATACTTAAAAACAAGTCAAGGAGCAGTTTAATGAGAAGGAGCACAAAGGGAAGTTCCGTTTTGGAGGGTTTGCACACAGTTGTATCCTGCTCAAAAGGCCACTCATATCCTGAGTTGCTAAAACCTCTTAATTGTCAATGACAGGGTTTGTCATACTTTGAAATTTACCCATTTTTTCACAGTATTCCATTCTGTGTTGTGTGTCCTGGAGATGCTTATCTTAGTATCACTTTAACCTTTTTTCTTCCTTTGCTTCTTGTTAAACAATCAGGGATTCAAAGTAAAGATTCAATGTATCCGTGGTTCTGGTTACTGGTTTGAACCTACCCAGAAGCATCTTAGGAACTCTGGTGGTGTAGTGCCTAAGGCATTTGATTGCTAACCATAAGGCTGGCAGTTCAAACCAACCAGCCACTCCTTGGAAGGAAGGTTGGGCAATCTACTTCCATAGAGATACTTGGAAACCTAAGGACCGGTTGCTATGAGTTTCCGACTCCACAGCAGTGAGTGAAAGGCATCTTGGAAGACAGAACTGGCAATCTGTGTCCAAAATGTCACAGCCTTGAAAACTCTGTGGAGTGGTTCTACTCTACACACATGGGGTGCCCCAAACCCACCCCACTGCCATAGAGTTGAATCCGACTCATAGCGACTCCTTGGGTTTCTGAGGCAGTATCACTACGGAAGTAGATTGCCCAACCTTCCTTCTGAGGAGTGGCTAGTGGGTTTGAACCACCAGCCTTCTGGTGAGCAGTCAAATGCTGTAGGCACTACACTACCAGAGCTCCTATGGGGTGCCCGGGAAGTGGAACTATCTCCAAGGCAACAGACAACAGCAATGTAAAAATGCTTAATTTTCAAACACATCATTATAGTCTATGTCATTAATCTCATTGAGACTGAGTTTCCTTTCCTATAAAATAGAGATCATAACCGTAATTTCATTCAAGCCCTAGTTGACTATGATATTATAACTGTTGGAGAAATGCAGTCTCAGATTTTTCTTCCCATCTCTTCAAACTAAATATATAGCATGTACCTACTCCTTCCTCAGTTATCAACTATCTCATTATTTGACTTTTCGTATTTGTGACAATAGTAAAAATCTACTATCCAACTACTGAGAATGACATACGTATGGCAGTAACGTGACAAGGGCAATGCTGGCTGTGATGGGTAAGGTTATGTGTCAGTTTGGGTGCTCCATGATTCTCAGGTATGTAAGATGTAATCTGGCAGTTATGTAATGATGCAGTCATCATCCATTTTATAATCTGATATGGTCTCCTCCATTTTCACATAATTCTGACTTTTGCATAACAACTTGGTCTTTGGAACTTGATTATACCGATAAGAAAGGAGTGGGTGTACTGTGTCTGCTCAGGAGACATCCTCTCATGGACCCTAAATGTAGCCATTCACACACAAAGAAGAATTTAATTAGTTAATTATTTCAATGTTTATTAATGATAGTGTTCGCCACACTGTAAACAGATTTATCCTTCCAGCTTTAATTAAAGCCCTTGGGAGTGCTTTCCTCAAAACAACTGTGACTTTTCCCTGATTAAAATGCCAGAAGACAGAAAAAAAAAAAAAAAAAAAAAGAAGAAGAAGCAAGAGACATAATGCTTGGATGGAATATGAACTTTGCTAGTCTAATGAAATAAAAATGGCACCAGGGACTAATTGATTACCACGCTCTCCAGTGACTTTAGAAATACAATTACTTGACTAATCAACTGAGGCTCTACACTTCTCCAAATTTTGAGACATTGTCTCCTGTGAGGAAAAAAAAAATTGATTATGTGGTGGTTATGTTTGTATGTCAACTTGGCTGGGTCTGGTTGAATGGCTGGTAAGCTGGTGGTGGTAGTTATAACCCATGATGAGACTGGCAATCATTTCCATGGTGTGATCTACCACAAGCAGCTGGGTAGCTAGTTGCCTTAGGGATGTGGTCTTATTCCTGTATATAAGGAGAGGCCTTGGGGATAGTCTCTAGCTTATGGCATGCTTGGACCCTGCATGTACCTGTGTCATTGTTCAGCAGTCTGCCATGCTCTACCAACCTTGGGACTTACAATGGACTTAAATGAATGGCCTGCCGTGTGGTTTGGTAACATCGGACTATGCCATTTTATTTGTCAACCTTGGGCTTCTCAGCCTCAGCAGCCAGCAGCTGTCTGAGGGAAGAAAAACCTCTAGCTTCAGTGGGATGGGAGCTGAAGGCCAAGGCTGAGGGGCTTTCACCTGCTCCTAGAGCTTTGCACTCTGAACTTGGACTTAAAAGCCCCCAAATTGTAAGAATAAACTCCTGTTTGTTTGAACCATCCCATTTGTGGTATGTTTCCTGTCAGAGTGGTACTAGGTAACCAGAACACATTATTTATACATTCACCTATTAGAAAGGAGCAAAAAGCAATTGGCTTCTAAACCACTTCCTGTTTTATTTGGTAAATCAGCCCTTTTATGGATTAATCACACTGAAGAAAGAAAAGCACCAGGTAAACATTCTGTAACTGTAAGCATCTCAAGCAAAAGCTCCTTCTTTCTCCACCATATCTTCTAACATAGATGTTAATTTTGAGGTGTGAGGAGAAGGAATGTTCCAGAAGAGAGAAGCTAGAGCTAACCTTCTGAGAAAGCTTATTTCTGTGTTTTCCTTTTGCTTTCTGTTTATTTCTCTTGGATAATATTAAATTCTTCAACATTTTTCTAATTGAGGGAACTTTATAAACAGACACCAGTAGCAAATGCCCTTTGTGGGTAGATAAGCTAAACTGAATCAAAACATACCCCCAACAACCCACACAAAATTATTTCCACTCACTCGTAACTATAGTGTAGTGTCAGAGAAAATAAGTGCTCTCATTACAAGTTCAGCACATGAAGCTATTCAAATCCAAGTAGACTTTAGGTTGCTTTATGGATTTTAACATTAATTGTAAAACATGTTTCTAACAACAAAACCTTATGCTTCTGTTGTATTTTTTTCTTTTTTTAAAGCACCTTTTCATATACCCCACCCCATTTGAATCTTAGAAGATGAAGTAAGTAGAAGAAATTGTTATCCTTATCTTCATAGGAGACAACTGAGGCCCAGAGAGGTTAAATGTTTCACCAAAGTCCTGACTTTGGGAAAAGAGAGAACTTCTGGGAAACCTCAGTACTACACAATTAAAGCGGACTTCCTTTGTGAGATTTAGATTAGCAAGGAGGCACTGAATAAGAGGTTTGGACAGTAGATAGCCGATGAATCACAGATTACGGTCAGATCTGACACAGATCCAGTTGGTGTTTGCATAGCTCTTTGACATTCGAATTGTAGTTTTTCATTTCATACTCTCTTGATTGAAGTAAGCTGGACAGATACAATTATGACAAATATATAAAGACTACAAAGTATGGTGAGGTCTTAAGCCTTATGCATCACAACAATAGGGTCTCACTCAAATATTCAATTTCCTGACAGCCCCAGTGCCTTTCCTTGTACCTTCAAGAAGTCAGAAAATCCTTCAAGGTTTGCTGTCCATAGGAGACACCAACATTCAATCCAGGGCTAGGCTTGTTGCTGCTGGCAATTGGCAAAGTGGCTTTGTCATGATTCAAAACTTAGATTGTCAGTTACAACTTGCTGAGAAAGGAGACCGAAAAAAAAGGACTTAAAGGGATGACTGGACCACATTTAAGCACCAAATGGATTTAAATGACTCATGAATACTTGGAAATATTTCCTCTGACAAACAGTGTTATTATAAGTTTTATCGAATTGTGGGTGGAAGAAATAACTGCTTGCTTATTCAGTTAGAAGAATTTGATACTTGAAACTCTTTTCTTTCTCTTTAAGATTAGAGTCTCCCAAAATAGAAAGTATTTTTAAAGCTAAAAATCACTGAAGTAAGTATCTTGATGCTTTAGAATGTCTTTTTAATGAATTTCATATATAATTATTTTTCTTTGTAAACCTTCTGGGAAAAAAAAATAATTCATTCTTTTATATTAATATGTTGAGTGTGAAAACAGATATCTCCTATGAAATAGTTTTTGATTTTTCATAAAATTGCCCATTTCTAGTGAGTTTATAATCTGTAATGCTGGATTCAAAATGGGTTCCATCTGCTAAATTGACTAATCCAGCACATACATTGTGCCAGGTTATCCTGATTGTAAACACGCTGTGGTTATAAACCAGACACTTTAGGGAGTGTATTAACTCATTCAGATCATTAGAAAATTGCCAAAATTACAATAAAATGATGCTTTATAAATCTCTAACCAGACAACTGACAGAAATTGCTCACTGAGTTGCCCAAATGTGGAATGATGCATGTAAAATAGAATGTTGGCAAATTTAGGGAAAATACAGCTGTTCAATTGAATGATGATTCCCCAGGTGTGTTATGCCCTGTGTGTTTATTTCAACTAATATTAACATGCTGTTTTAACTAAAACATTCATCTGGAAGGGAGAAAATATGCTTCAAAAAAGGTGAGCCTTTGTTATCTTACCCCAATTCTTCATTGATTTCTACTTCCTGCCTAAAATAAAGACTTTACATCCTACTTCTTAATATATCATAGGTCCGTTCCACCCAGAAAGTCTATGGTCCCAAAACTACTGTGTCCTGAGAAACTTGTCCTAATACTTTCTCTACTAACTCAAAACCAAACTCACTGTCTTCAAGTCAATTTGACTCATAGCGACCCCTCCTTGGTTTCTGAGGTAGTATCTCTACAGAACTAGATCGCCCAATCTTCCTTCCAAGGAGTGGGTTTGAACCACCAGCCTTCTGGTTGGCAACCAAATGCTTCAGGCACAATGCCACCAGAACTCCCACTTTCTCTACTACCTTGATTTTTCACTTTGCACAAAATCATTTGAGAGAAATATATAGAGATACGTTAAATTCAGTTATTGTTCTTGTTTTTAAGAAGGATATGACTTAAGGAAAACAGAATCTCTATGTGCCAGTTAAATATTTGGAAATTTGTAACCAGTTTTTTTGCCTTATAGAAATTACCATGGTGATTTTAGCCATTTTGGTTAAGTAGATCACTTAATTCAGTTGTAAAATATCTGTCAATTTTACTATGTAGTATTTAATGTTGTTGTTGTTGTTATGTGCCGTTGAGTCGGACCCAACTCATAGCGACCCCTCCTTAGGTTTCCGAGGCAGTATCACTGTGGAAGTAGATTGCCCCATCTTCCTTCCGAGGAGTGGCTGGTGGGTTTGAACTGCCAGCCTTCTGGTTAACAGTCAAGTGCCTTAGCCACTATGCTATTTAATGTTAACATACCCTAAAGAAATTATGAGACTTTAAAAATCCTCTTAGATTTGTATAATGAAACATCATAGGAAAGGCAATATTAGAAGCACCACGACTGTTTAGAAAGAATTACACTTAAAAATAAGTTAATTTGTGTGGCATCCAAGTTGCATTTTGCTTACGGTTTTCAGTTTTATTGTTTTATGCCAGTGCCTATTTGGAATCAGCATTCTCAGTTATATTCTAGAGGAGAAATAGAAGATAGCATGCAACTGTCATTTTCTCTGAAATTTGTATTTTGAATAGATGCAGAAGTTACAGCTAAGTGCAATTCTGTCTATGCGATTTGCAAGATCATATAACAAGGTAATGACAGAACCTACACTAGAATCTTAGCATTCTTGCTTCCATGTCCTTCATACTACATGGTTGTAACAATATGTGAAAAATTGACTTTTATCCATTTTGAGGGTGGTGTCCTGAAGAAGGAGCTCTGGTGGCATAGTGTCTAAGAGTTTTGACTGAAGACAAGGACCAATGGTGGCTTAGTGGTTAAGCACTCAGCTAACCAAAAGGTGGGATGTTTGAACCTACTAGCTGCTCCACAGGAGAAAGATATGGCAGTCTGCTTCTCTAAAGATGTAGAGACTTGGGGACAGTTCTATTCTGTCCTGTGGAGCCACTGTGAATCAGAATTCACTCATGGCAATGAGTTTGGTTTGGTTTTGGTCCTAAAGATGGAAATCCTTTGTCGTCATCAAGAAAACATGTTTAAACCTCAGTCTGTCCCTACTTAATTGCTGATTGGTAAATAATGTCTGTTGCAGAAGCTTTATGGTTAACAAATAGTTGGATTATGTCTGGGACCAACCTAAACTCTAACTTGGTGCTATGGAGTAGATTCTGACTCATGGCTACCTTATCCATATAGAGCTGAACTGCACTACACAGCGTTTTCAAAGCCGTGATCTTTTGGTACCAGCTTTCTTCTCAAGTACCTTTGAGTGGGTTCGAACTGCCAACTTTTTGGTACTTAACCATTTGCATTACTCAGCACTCTATGTCTAGAGTGGAGTTCTCAATCTGGACAGCACTAACATTTTGGATTGGATGATTCTTTGTTGTTGGGTTATCCTGTGCGTTGTAGGCTGTTTGGTGGCATTCCTGTTTCTACTCACTAAATGCCAGTATACATACACACACACACACGCACAGGACATGGCATCCAAAAATGTTTCCAAACTATCCTGTGCGTTGTAGGCTGTTTGGTGGCATTCCTGTTTCTACTCACTAAATGCCAGTACACGTACACACACACACACACACACACACAGGACATGGCATCCAAAAATGTTTCCAAACTTTCTTGATGCACCCCCTAGGGGACAAAATAACCTCCATTAGAAACCACTGGTATAGAAGATACTCAAATTCTTAATTAGGTCTTTTTTTTTTTAATTATCTGGTTAATGGACATTTTAAAAGAAAAGTAATGTGTTGCTTGTCTAGGTTTTGTCTTATCTGAACTGCTTGTTGTTGATATTTAGACAGATTTTAGTTCTTTTGTTTTCCAAAAATATAGATGTGTCTGTTTACCTTATGCAGGAAAATAGCATCATGGACCTCCCCACATATTTATCTTAAGCTTCACTATTTTTAGCTTTTAAAAGTGAACTGTTTTTAGCTAAATAAATACAGATGTTATTTTAGAAGACTACACCATTGGGTCTCAACATGCATGGATAAGAATGGGATTAAGAAAAGGAAACACAAGTTATAGTTGACAAGATCAAGGAAAAATAAGACCGAAATTAGCTCATTCACACAGGGACAGAGTTGTGTCATTGACCTTCCTTTGTCTACCTATGTTAGCTTTCTTTCTCTCTCTTTTTTTTTTTTTAACAGTATCTAAACTCAAGGGGTTATTGTTATTGTTGTTTTCTAAAACTTCAGATGTAATCAAGAACAAGCAACTGTGGTTGAAAACCCCGTCTATTGCTTATTAACTTATCATTTCATGAGAAAAATAATATTAAGTTTTCATTTCTATAACCTAAACAACAACACATTAAGAGCTATCAATTACCAACTAGTTTGTTAACTGTGGACCAATAGGAAGGCAAAGCTGATAGTTTCACATCTGTTTTGGGTGAAAGGCTGTTCCTGTCTTTGGTGTTTAAAATTTAAAGAACTTCTGTTATTATACAAGTGGGAATCCTCAGGGAGTAAAATGTTAATGAAATCCATAACATGCACAGATTTTATGAAAACAGTTTTAAGAAATTCCTTTAGTGGGGTTTGTTGATTTCTGTCCCAGTGGTAATAATTGTACCTTTTAGAGTGTATTAATGTTCACATTTAGGAACAATGGCTATGTTTATGCATCAAGTAATGTAACCAATTCCTAAAGTTTAAATAATTTTGCATCCTAGTTTAAGAGCCCCAGGGCAAAAACAAAACAAAACAAAAAAAAACCTGTGTTCTTCATAGTTGACAGATCATGCAGTTTGAAACGTATCAAGCACATACAGAGAAAATTTAGCTGCAGTGTGCAAGGGAGAGAGGTGTACATTGAAAATTCCAGTGTCCTGGCTGTGGGTAGATATATTTCATGCCCTCATCTATTTCTCCTTTAATGCACCATTTGAAAGCTCCACATCAAAATGGCAATTTTGATCCACATAAGAATAGCAATTTTAGATGCTGACCTGAAACACAGACATGCGTACACGCACAAACACACACCCTTATATCTTTTCTCTACCCCCGTCAACCATCTAATCTCATTCAATTCTAGAGAGAAGAAAGTAGATTAAATCGAAAATGCTCTATAAATCCCAATAGTAATAAAATGCATTATGTTTTTATATGTGCAACTGCAAAAATGGCATGCTGGTGGCTTCTGACCTCCTCTAAGTTCACAAGGGGAAAAGAGGATGCAGAACGACATCAACAGCTTATGGCTGATTCCTGTGAAGTGGAGGTCAGACATGCCACCACCCTCCAAACTTTGTGCAACTTCTGACACCAACCATCCCTCCCATGGTACGCTCTATTTCTCTGCTGGGTTTGATAATTCACTGCAATGGCCACATAGAGCTCACAGACAATACTCATGATTATGGGGTTTATTAGAGAATTAACAGGTTACAATTCAAGTCAGGAACACTCAGGATCTAATTCTTTAATCAGGACAGCCTTCCCTCAGCCATGCCCATAGGTACTCCTGTCTGTGGCCCTTGGCCTGACCTCTGCTCTGCTCAGGCAAGTGTTACAAAGCTTTTTTAGCTTTGTCAATAGGAGCCTGGAGAAGCACTCCACTCCACCATCAAGCCTCCTGCCCAAAGGCACTCAGCTTTCTGACTTTATGGGCGGGGAAGCTACTTCTCTGTCTCGTGCCTGTCACTTGGTTCTGTTGCTTCTGCTGCCTCTGCTTTCACCGTCTCTCTGCTTTCTCAGTGCCAGGATCTCAGGTCCAAGGATACACTCCACTCCTGGCTTTTCTTTCTTGTTGGTAGTGAGATCCCCCTTTCTGCCTCTGAAATGGCTAATTTTAAGCCTTACAAGATGGCAAAACTGACCAATCCCCACATTAGGATTTCATACACCTAATTTGCATGGTTCCCCTCACACAAGAGTGCCATACACCTTATTTACATTGTTAGCAAGCTATTCAATCCCCTTGGTGGGCCACAAGCACCTCACATTTGCATAGCTCCACCCAGTCATCTGGTGGGAGTCATAAAGACCATGGCTAGAAGAACCACCTTAAGTAATTCACTGCACCACATCAACTATTGAACAGAGTAAGCATTGGAGATTAATTGCACATGTTATGACTCAGAATAATCATATATGCACTTATGCAAGTGACTTGTGCTTTTTTTTTTTTCAAATTCTATCTCACGGGGTTAAAAAATGCATATATGGCATTCTTCTAATTGCCTTCCTTCAGAAGAACAAAATTTTAATTTTACCAAAGTTCTATTTTTCTTACATTTCTGATTCACTAAACTTCTAACTACGTGCTCTGGATTAAGCAGAAAAATAAATTAAGTTCCTTTATTCTTTTAGCAAGCTTGAATGGGCGATAGATGGGATTTGTCAGGAGGTGGATGATTGGACCAGATAGCTTCAGAAATTCTTTAAAGCACTTAAGAATATTATTCCATTAGAAATAAATTTTCTCTATCAGCTAGTGCCCTGGCCTAACCTGAGATGAAAATATAAACATATGAGACATAAATAGAATTGGTTTTTAATACTATTGATAATCATGTGAAGCCACACATAGAAAAATAATTTTAATTAAGAAGATATCCTTTTCCTTAGATCGAATAGTTGTTTAGGTTGGCTTCACCCTGAAGCTTATCTGGAAATTTCACATAGAAACTTCACTAGTGGGGCCTGTTTTTCTTGATTCTTTTGTGCTAGCTTTCAGGGAAGTGCAGCCCATGAGAGGAGATAAGAGGAGCCCTCAAAGTTCATCTTTCTCCAATCTTTGAAGGAAATGTTTGCAAGGCCTGGGTTTACCCACCATTACAGACTGCTCACTCCTTAAAGTCCTGTCAATACCTGGTCTTTCTCCTTCCTTAAGAAGACAAATATCACATTCAATTCTGAGCATTTTAAAAGCCATAATACTTACTTGGAAGAGAGAAGGGAACAGAGGAGCACCAGGGATCCAGGTGTATGAAGAAAATCATTACAGTTGTCTTATGCTTCTAAGACGTGCTGTGTTGACTTAGGGCTAAAGCTGATGCAGGTAGATCCCAGCTCAGAAGAAACAGAAAGATTTGATATCCAGATCAGTGCACAGGCTAATGGCTACAGGTGCAAGAAATCAGACAGAGCCTTATGTTTGAGAATCGGAAAATGAAATAGAAAACTTCCAGTGAAAAATACTCATGATAGTGAAAAGAAGCTAGAAAATGGCATGAAACGTAAAATACTGAAGAAAAGTTTTTTGGGTTTTTTTTTTTCCCCTATGTTTCAGAAAGTGTGCAGAGTTTATGGGGAGAAGAGAAAAAAAAAATTAAGTTCCCAGTCTTAATAAAGGAAGATATAATATGCAGAATTTTATAGACCTAATTATTTAAGCAGTCCCTGGGTGATACAAACAGTTAACATGCTCAGCTGCTACTTGAAAAGTTGGAGGTTCCAGTCTACCCAAAAGTGGTTTGGAAGAAAGGCCTGGTGATATGCTTCTGAGAACTCACTGTTGAAAATGCTATGGAGCAAAGTTCTACATGGGGTCACCATGAACCTGAATTGCCTTGATGGCAACTGGTACCAGTACTGGTAGTTACTTAAACTACTGCAGAATAAATCCATACTAATTATACCATTCTCAAGAAGTGATATTCTACAGAACATATAGAATACTCTTTGTTTAGTTTTAACTTCTGTTTATAAATATTTCATTCACTTGGAAGGATTAAAAAAAAAAATTTACTGCTATCGAGTGGATCCTGACTCATAGCAACCCCCACTGGGTTTCCAAGGCTGTAAATCTTCATGGAAGTAGATTGCCCCATTTTCCTTCCACAGAGCAGCTGGTGGGTTTGAACCGCTGACCTTCTTGTTAGCAGCCAAATGCCTTATCCACTATATTTCTTACTTGGGAGAATAGTGCCATTTCTTTAGAAAGCTCCAATACTAAGATGGCAAGAATTTATCTATTTAGCAATCATTTACCTTGCAAAGAGAAAATAATCAGCACGTTGTTCTTTTAACATGATATTCCCTCTAAATCAACCCCAAGTAAATAAATGGATCTCATGTAGAAAGCGAAATATGGAATACATCTTACACAACCTTCTCCTGGACATTCCTTGTGTCTTCTGGGGAATAAGTAAACAAGAAAATGTTGCAGGGATAGATAGTTTGGGGGTTAAACTGGTGTATGCCCCAATTCATCTCTGATTATCAGCTTCTACAGCACATTAGGAGTCCCTGGTGGGTGCAAATGGTGAATGTGCTGAGCTGCTAACTGTAAAGTTAGAGGTTGCATTCCATGGAAGAAAGACCTGGCAATCTGCTTCTGAAAAACCAGTCACTAAAAACCTATGAGGAAACTCTGGTAGCATAGTGCCTAAGGCACTTGACTGCTAACCAGAAGGCTGGCGGTTCAAACCCACCAGCCACTCCTCAGAAGGAAGATGGAGCAATCTACTTCCATAGTGATACTGCTCCGGAAACCCAAGGAGGGGTCGCTATGAGTTGGGGCCGACTCGACGGCACATAACAACAACAACAAAGATCCTATGGAGCGCACAGTTCTACTCTGACCCGTATGGGGTCACTATGAGTCAGAATCAACTCGTCCACAACTGGTGTCTGGCAAAATAATGTAATAATCCAATTCACTTGGTCAAAGAACTTTGCTATTTCCAGAAGGATTTGTGTGAACATCTGTTTATCTACTTATCTTTCTTAAAGTGTCTAGATTTAGAATATTCATGTGTCTCATATAAAATGCATCTCAATTAAAATGTCTTTATCGAAAGTAATTCAAACAAATTAAGAGCCAGTTCTTTCCATTTCTTTCAAAACACTGGCAGTTTTATTAAAATCATGCAAAGTGATGTGTGTTTCTTCCTAGCTTTAAATCTAGAAGTACAACAACAGTGCTTGCTGTTCCAAAAACCTGCAAGGTTATGTGCAAGGGATGCTTTTTTTCAGCATTTCTAAATATTTGTTCCTGTCTAGAAGCATCACACACACACACACACACACACACACACCAGTGTGGTCATGTTCATCAAGGAAACATTTCACCTCTTGTCACCTCCAAGTATGTGGTTGAAATAGATGTGTCTAATCATGTGTTAAGAATGGTTCCAGTGGATAAATGCTAGTTACAACTCCCATTATGTTAAGGACTTTGGACACTGCTAGGGGAAGAAAAAGATGATGTGTTTAGTGCAGCAACATCTGTGCTTGTTCTCTTGTGGTTTGAAAGTAGTTGTGCACATTGTGTGACCCAGGTGGAAATGCATGAAATTAGTATGGATAGATTTTCACTTCTCAGAGCATGAAAAAATTCAATTAATCCACAGAGTGAATTTTTTTTTATTATTTTAAGAGTTTGTTTTACATTCAATGTTACATGTACATTTGGTTTCACTCCCCATTTACCATGCCCAACCCTAACATAGTCTCCTCCCCTCCCTGTCCAGTAACCCTCTCCCTGTACCCCTCATAGTTATTCACTCCTGTCTGTCCTGTATTACCTTTGTGTGAGTGTTGCCCCTCTGGTGCCCTGTGGTATATTGCTCCAAGGGATGTATTACCATAGAGTATGTGGGTACGTCATCCTGGTTGAGTGGCTGCATGTACATCTTAACTATTGGGCTGAGAGCCAGCCCCTGGGACTGAGTTTTATTCCAGGTGCAGAATGTATTCCAGGGCCAGTATTCCAGTATTGGGGGTCTCACCAGATTCTATCTGACCAGTAATTCTGGTCATTATTGAGGTTTTGGATTTTGTTCCACATTTTTCCTCCCACTCTGTCCAGGATCTCCAGATTTGAACCTTTCCAGAGTAGTTGACATTGGTAGCCAGGCATCATCTACTTCTTCTGGTCTCGAGGGCCATCATGTCCTAGGGCTGATTGCTCCCAAATGTCCCCTTTTTTTGCGCTCTTCTTTGCTTCTGACACTAAGAGACCATTAGGTGCATCTTTAGATGACCACTTGAAAGCTTTTAAGACCCCAGTTGCTACTCACCAATGTAGGATGAGGAACAAGGCTTTTATGTATTTTGTTGTGACAATTGAGTCTGGTGTCCCCCAGTACTATGGTCCTGAGATGGTAGATCTGTTGGATGTCTCTCCCATAGTGTCTGGGTGTCTGTGAGGGATTACTCTGTGTCTGTCTTCTATTGCTTCTGTAAGGATTGCAGGTATTTTGTATCACTGGTATCTGTGCAAGATTAGCCTGTGCTGAATCTATCCTTGGTCTAGAGTGTACTCCTGTTCACTGACCCCTGTCTGGTCCTCTCTGGTGTTTATGTATTTATCTGTAGCCTGGTGTTTGGTGTTAATGGTAATGCAGTATTGTGGGCACACTGGTTGGTGAATTTAGATGGCGAAGCAGCATGTTGAAAGCACAGGTCGATGCCAAGCCTTGTCCCTTTCCTCTAGTAGGCACAGGAAAACCACAGATCATTGGACAAGCATTTCTTCTTTCCTTGTTTTAATTTTGTAAGGAGCTCTGGTGATGTTTTGGTTAAGGCTGCTAATCAAAATGCCAGTGGTTCAAACCTACCAGCTGCTCCATGGGAGAAAGGTGAGGCAGTGTCCTTCTGTAAAGATTGCAGCCTTGGAAACCCTATGGGGAGTTCTGCCCTGTCTTACAGGGTTACTGTGAGTTGGAATCCACTTGCTGGTAGGGGTTCGACTTTTGTTTTTGGTCGATGAAGCATGCAGCTTGGTTGCCTTTCTCCTGCCACAGACATTCATTAATTTGAAAGGATGCTTCCATTTATTTAGAAAACTCCAATTCCAATATGGCAAGAATTTATCTATTTTGCAATCCTTTACCATGCAAAGAAAACTCAGGCAATACATTTATTCCTTGAATGTGATATTTCCTCTAATTCAACCATAAGTAAATAAATGAATCTCATTTAGAAAGCCAAATATGAAATGCATCTTATACAACCTTTCTCTGGACATTCCCTGTGTCTTTTGGCGGGTAAGACAACAAAGAAAAGGAGACAGAAATAGATAACTTGGGAGCTAAACCAGTGGATGCCCAAATTCAGCTTTGATTATCAATTTCTATAGTACCATAAAAGAGCCCTAGTGGCACAGTGGTTAGTGCACTCAGCTGCTAACCAAAAAGTCAGCAGTCTGCTCCTACCAGTTGCTCCACAGAAGAACGATGCAGCAGTCTGTTTCCATAAACATTACAGCCTTGGAAACCCTATGGGGCAGTTCTTGTCTGTCCTGTAAGGTCATCGAGTCAGAATGAACTCAATGACAATAGGTTTGGTTATTGGTTTAGTACCATAATTCAATTCCTTTAGTCACAGACTCAATTCAAAACCATCAATTGTGAATTCTCATTACAAATGATTCTCTTGGATAATAATACCTGCAAAGATCAATTTTCAAGACTTCCTCCACCCCACTCCAAAAGGTCAGTAGATACTTCCAAAAGGAATCAGTATATACCTCCTGGCTGATTAGAAAGAAAAGCTTCCAACAGGGAAAATGCACTTGACCAAATATTAGATTGCCAAGTTCATTTCATCTGTTCTCAGGGATGATTGGCATCTCTTTAGAGCCTAACTGTTTATGCACAATTTCTGACAACCAGCTGTACCTAGGCAACCTGTTCTTTTCTTTTTTGTTTCCAGGGTGGGATTCATTATAACCTTAGGCGGGTGGTAGAATTAAATCTCAGTAATCCTATCAGCTCCTTGCAGAAATTTTAATGCCAGGTACAGGAGTTTTCTTGGACACCTGCACTTCCAGATTCTCCATCAGCACATGAAACTCTCATTAACATGGGAGGCCACCTAGATCACTGAGAAATATATGGAAAATCGATGTAAAAGGATGTTGTCAGAGTTTATAGGCCAAAGAACTGATTTAGATCATTGCTTCCATCTGCAGGTCTTTAGTGTCCAGAACTTCATCCTTATGTTTGTTTTTGAAAGCAAGCTTTTAAGAGGAGGGGGAAGAATTAAAGGCATGATTTACTGTAACACTAATAATAAACAAGTCATTTTGTTTTTGCTAAATTAGACAGATGCTGTTTGAGGACACATGTGTGGTTTATCAGAAGTCATTTAGGAATTTCCCAGATAGTACAAATAAAATCTCATAGACTCATGTGGTGCAGTGCCTAACACATTTGACTGCTAACCAGAAGGTTGATGGTTCAAACCCACCAACCATTCCGTGGAAGGAAGAACAGGCAATCTACTTCTGTGGGGATTTACATCCTCAAAAACCCAATGGGGGTCCCTATGAGTAGGAATTGACTCCTTGGCAGTGGGATTTTTTTTTTAAAGATAAACACAACGCAACATTGAACAACAGCTTATTAAATAGAAATATGCCTTACCTGCACATTCTATTCAGAAGGAAGGTTGGGCAATCTACTTCTGTAGTGATACCCCCTCGGAAACCCAAGGAGGGGTCGCTATGAGTTGGTTCCAACTTGACAGCAGTTTTTCTTGGTCTTTTATATTTGGAAAGCACTTTAAACTGCCAATAGACTGGGAAGATATTTCCTTGTCCATAGCTGAGGTCACTGCATGTTAGAAAGACAGGAGAAGCCCTTGTCTCATGTCAGATTGTTGTTGTTCAATGCCTCAGAGTTGGTTTCCACACATGGTGACCCTATGTACAACAGAATGAAACACTGCCTGGTCCTGCGCCATCCTCACCGTCTTTGCCATGCTTGATCACGTTGTTGCAGACACTTTGTTAGTCTATTTTGCTGAGGGCCTTGCCCTTTATTGGTGAACCTCTAATTAACCAAGCATGATATCCTTCTCCAGAGACTTGTCCCTTCTAATAAAGTGACGAAATTATGAAAGACGAAATCTGGGCGTTTTTGCTTCTAAGGAGCATGCTGATTGTACTTCTTCCAGTAGAGATTGGTTCCTTCTCCTGGCAATCTGTAGTATACTCAATATTCTTCACCAACACCAAAAATTAAAATGCATCAGTTCTTCTGTGGTCTTGTTTATTCAATGTTCAGCTTTCACATGCATACAAGACCATTGAAATGACAGTGGCTTAGGTCAGGTGCACCTTAACCTGCTAAGTGAAATCTGTGCTCTTTAACACTTTCAAGAGGTCTCTAACAGTAGATTTGCTAATGATACCTCTTTTGATTTTTTGACTGCTGATTGTGGCACTGATTGTGGGTCCTAGTAAAATGAAATGCTTGACAATTTCAATCTTTTCTCCATTTATCATGATGTTGCTTATTGGTCCAGTTGTGAAGATTTTTGTTTTCTTCATGTTGAGATGTAATCCATACTGAAGGCTGTAGACTTTGGTCTTCATCACTAAGTGCTTCAAGTCCTCTTTGCTTTCAGCAAGCAAGGTTGTGTCATCTGCATATTGCAGGTTATTAATGAGTCCTCTTCCAATCTTAATGCCATGTTCTTCTTCATATACTAGAGCTTTTCATATTATTTGCTCAGCATACAGATTGTATAAGTATGGTGAAAACTATAACCCTGATGCACACATTTCCTTATTTTAAACCATGCAGTATCCCCTTATTCTGTTCAAATGACTGTCCTTGGTCTATGTATAGGTTCTTTCTGAGCACAATTATGTGTTCTGGAATTCCCACTCTTCACAATATTATCCATAATTTGTTATGATCCACACAGTTGAACACATTTGCATAGTCACACAGGTAAACATCCTTCTCATATTCTTTGCTTTCAGCCAGGATCCATCTGACATCAGTAATGATACCCCCCTTCTACCTCCTCTTCTGAAACTGTATTGAATTTCTGGCAGTTCCCTGTCAATATACTGCTGCAACCATTTCTTAATTCTCTTCAGCAAAATTTTACTTGTGTGTGTGTTATTAATGATATTGTTTGATACTTTCTGCATTGTGTTGGATCATTTTTCTTTGGAATGGGCACAAATACGGATCTTTCCAGTCAGTTGGCCATTAGCTGTCTTCCAAATTTCTTGGCATAGACAAGGAACTGCTTCCAGCATTGCATCTGTTTGTTGGAACATCTCAGTGGGTATTCGGTCAGTTCCTGGAGCCTTAGTTTTTCACCAATTCCTTCAGTGCACCTTGGACTTCTTTCTTCAGTACCATCGGTTCTTGATTATATGCTATTTCCTGAAGTGGTTGAACATCAACTAATTCTTTTTGTTACAGTGACTCTGTGTATTCCTTCCACCTTCTTTGGATGTTTCCTACGTTGTTCACTATTTTGCTCAAAGAATATTTAATGTTGCAACTCAAGGCTTGATTTTTTTCTTCAGTTCTTTTGGCCTGAGAAATGCTAAGCATGTTCTTCCCTTTTGGTTATCTATTTCCAGGTCTTTGCACATTTCATCATAATACTTTATTTTGTCCTCTCAAGCTACCCTTTGATATCTGTTCAGCTCTGTTACTTCATCATTTCTTCCACTTGTTTTAGCTTCTCTTCATTCAAGAGCAAGGTTCAGAGTCTCTTCTGACATCAGTTTTGATCTTTTGTTCTTTTCCTATCTTTTTAATGACCTTTTGCTTTCTTCATGTACAATGTTCTTGATGTTATCCCACAACTCATCGGTCACTGGTATTCAATGCGTCAAATCTGTTCTTCAGATGGTCTCTAAATTCAAGTGGGATATACTAATGGTGGTATTTTGACTCTTGTGGATTTGTTTTAATTTTCTTCAGCTTCCACTGAAACTTGCGTATGAGCAATTAATAATCTGCTCCACCACTGGCCCCTGGCCTTGTTCTGACTGATAATAATTGAGATTCTCCATCATCTCTTTCCACAGATGTAGTTGATCTGTTTCCTATATATTCCATGTTACCAAACCACATGGTAGGCCATTAATTCAAGTACATTGGAAGTCCCAAGGTTGGCAGAGCATGACAGGCTGCTGAACAACAACACGGCTCCATGCAGGGTTCAGGTGTGCCATAAGCTAGAGACCATTCTCCAAGGCTTCTCTTTATATACAGGAAACAGACCACATCCCTAAGGCAGCTACTCGGCTATTCACAGTAGATTCCACCATGCAGGTGATTACCAGTCTGTCTCACAATGGGGAATACTATATCCAACTGCCCAGTTAGTCAACCAAACCCAGCCAAGTTGATACACTACCTTAACTACCACACCTATCATGAGACCTCTGGTGTCATTTTGATAACAAAGGCTGTATTTCCAACTACCAATGCTGTTTCTTTGTCTCCAACTTTCAAATTCCAGTCATCAGTAATAATAAATACATCTTGATGGCATGTTTGGTCAATTTCAGACTGCCGAAGTTGGTAAATAAATCTTTAATTTCTTCATCTTTGTCTTTAGTGTTTGATAAGTAAATTGGAATAATAGTTGTATTAACTGATCTTCTTTGTAAGCATATGTATATTATACTGTCATTGTAGTGCCTAAGGCATTTGACTGCTAACCAGAAGGTTGGTGGTTCAAAACCACTAGCCACTCTGTGGAAGGAAGACTGGGCAATCTACAGCCATAAAGATTTACTGCCTTGGAAACCCAAAGGGGGTCACTGTGAGTCAGAATCGGCTCAATGGCAGTGAGTTGTGTTTTTTTTTTTTTTTTTGACAGCATTGTACTCCAAGATAAATCTTGAAATCTTCATTTTGATGATGAATAT